>NC_069505.1:166743103-166865603 GCF_027579735.1 Bombina bombina | reverse complement strand
ATCTTTGTCACAGTTATTTGTTTGTAATTTGGTAAATAGCAGTAAAAAGGTTTAGTGCATATTTGATATCAGAAGCGAATATGGAAATCCAGCAAATGAGCGTTCCACAATATATAGCAAGTGAAAGAGAAATGAGGTTGCAGCAATACACACAGTTCATAGAATGCAATATATATAGACTAGAAATATTGTAGATGATATTAGCACATAGCGATACAGTTACCACACAGCAACAAGTCCTAGGAGTATCGCAGAGAGCCTGGCAGAGATCCGCGGCGGGAGAATGAGGAGCGTGACGTCACACGCTGCAGGGGAACAACCTCACTACAGGAGAGAGACTGAGAAATCTCTTAGTGAACAAACGGAGCAAATCTTCAAGCACAAAAGAGAATCTGCAAGTTGATTCAAATAGGCAGATACTCAAGGAGAGCAATAAGTTGAGAATACAAAGTAGTATAAACGGCTAGGTCTCTTCTGAAGCAGCTTCACACTGAGCAACAAATTACCAAGCAATGAGTTCTGTTGGGAGGAGCCTTAAATAGGGGTAGTGAGTTGACATTCTTAAAGGCACAGTAGGAAAGGAGATAAATCCCTGACAATTTCCCAAAGACAACCTCTGGATATGACGCTGAGCACGTGCACTTAACTCCTTTGGTCGACCATGGCGAGGCCTGTTTTAAGTGGAACGTGTCCTGTGAAACCACTGTATGGTCTTGCCCACCCTGCTGCAGCTCAGTTTCAGGGTCTTAGCAATCTTCTTATAGCCTAGGCCATCTTTATGTAGAGCAACAATTATTTTTTTCAGATCCTCAGAGAGTTCTGGGCCATGAGGTGCCATGTTGAACTTTCAGTGACCAGTATGAGAGAGTGTGAGAGCGATAACACCAAATTTAAAACACCTGCTCCCATTTACACCTAAGAGCTTGTAACACTAATGACTCACATGACACCGGTGAGGGAAAATTGCTAATTGGGCCCAATTTGGACATTTCCACTTAGGGGTGTACTCACTTTTGTTGCCAACAGTTTTGACATTAATGGCTGTGTGTTGTTATTTTGAGGGGACAGCAAATTTACACTGTTATACAGGCTGTACACTCACTACTTTACATTGTAGCAATGTGTCATTTCTTCAGTGTTGTCACATGAAAAGATATAATAAAATATTTACAAAAATGTAAGGGGGGGAACTCAATTTTGTGAGATACTGTATCTAAAGTTATTGCCTCTTTATCTAATGAGTTCCACAATTTAATTGCTCGACTATTTTGTTATAATGCCAATATTATGTTATTATGTTTGTAAAAACCTACGTAAAAAGTAACATAATAAATAAATTCCCCAATAAGAGTTAAAGAAAAGAAACAAATCCAGAAACATTGAATATCAAACCAGTAATAATTAGACATCTAAATCTAAAACCAGACAGCAGGCAGGCCAGCACTCACGCTTAACATTTCATCCACCCAGAGTGCTTCCATAGTATTGATAGTAGTAAAGAATGGGGATGCACTCACCAGGATTTCCAAATTTACCTTTAATGTAACGTTTCGGGGTGTTACCCCCTTCATCAGACAATACAAAATAACAATACACAACCTACTTACCACAGTGCCTTTTAAACTAACCTAAGTGATACAGTTCCAGGTCATCACGAAACTGTGATATCAGTCCCTGCACATATGGCTTATCAGGGACTGATATCACAGTTTCCCAAAAGGTTTTTCACTGCTCCTTTAACCTATTGTGAGCATTTCTATGTACACATGTTTTCTATGTGGTTTATTTTATTAAGATAGGGCACTTGGTGTTCACTTTTAGTTAATATGTTTATATGATTAGGTAGTCACATACACTGGGAGGGCAGTGGGAGTCTACACCTGTTGATTGCTGATTGTGGGAGTGGCATCACAGGTGATGACCTGGAACTGTATCACTTAGGTTAGTTT
The DNA here is from genome assembly GCF_027579735.1 of Bombina bombina. Taxonomy (NCBI): domain Eukaryota; kingdom Metazoa; phylum Chordata; class Amphibia; order Anura; family Bombinatoridae; genus Bombina; species Bombina bombina. Next base: position 166,863,654 of record NC_069505.1, on the reverse strand, counting down.
AAAAGGCACGGTGGTAAGTATTTTGTGTTATGTTATTTTGTATTGTCTGATGAAGGGGGTAACACCCCAAAATGTTACATTAAAGGTAACTTTGGAAATCCCGGCGAGTAAATCTAAAACCACAAGTATGATTGCAGAAGAGAGCGCAGGACATATTGCAATGAGTAATCTGTTATACCACTGAAACCACCATCTAATCCAGTGTTCATCTCCCAGTGAATTGTTTATTGAGAACATATTATAGAAGGGGATATTATTTTTAGCCTAACATTTCGAGGGAGGTACAGTAAATATGATTCCCACTTATCTATAAACTTTTTAACTTAGCTACACCTATTTTGACATCTGATTGGTCTATTAACAAGTTGGAATCGATATGCTTTAGTAACAATTGAAAAGGAGTAACTGTCCAAAGCTTTTCAATATTTGAGAATGAATTTCTGGTTTGCAATTGTAAAGCATAGGCGATGATGCTGAATGGGTAAATTAGCACAGAGGTAAAAAGTATATTAATATAACTGTGTTGGTTATGCAAAACTGGGGAATGGGTAATAAAGCGATTATCTTTAAAAAAAATAAAAAATGCTGGTGTAGACTGTCCCTTTAGCAAAGAATAACATGAGAATGAAGAACATTTGATAATAAAAGTAAATTGTAAACATTTTCAAATTTGTATTCTCTATCTGAATAATGTAAGTACAATTTTGGGTTTCATGACCCTTTAACTTCTCTAAACAAGATTACTTCTACTACTACTCTTTCTTCAAATCAAAAATGTCTATTCTCCACTTTCTTACTCTTCTCTGCCCACACCCAACTCCTATTACCACTTCTCACTCAACTCAAGGTTTTGCCAGCCCACTTCAACAACAAATTGATTCCATCAGACACTAAATAATCTCTCAACATAGTAACAGTCTCCAACCCCTCCAACAGTTTGCAGTCAATCAAAACCCACAAAGCCTCACATTCAGCTCTTTTGGCCCTGTTACAAAGGAAGAAGTTTCTGCCCTGTTATATTCTTCTCACCTCACTACTTGTCCCCCTCAACCCCATCCCCTTACAGAGCTTCCCTCCATCTGTCCTATGCTTACTCCTATCCACTCACATTTTCAACCTCTCCGTCAGCACTGCTATATTCCCCTCATCTGTTTAAACATGCACTAGTCACAACCCAGTCCTCAAAAAAATCTCAATCCAACCTTCCCATCCAACTACCACTATATGACCCTACTGCCCCTTGCTTTTAAACTTCTGGAAAAGCTAGTATATACACATTTATTGCATTTTCTCATATTAAACTCCTGTCATGCTCATAGGAGTGGGTTCAGGAGTTTGGAGCTTATGTGTTGAGGTGACAGACTTAGTCCCATCATGAGTTCTAAAAGGGGACAGTGGTATGGGCTTCTTAATAAAACTACCCCTTTTAGACATAGATGAAGAATGCACATTTAATGCACAAGACACTGAAGGATTGGGGACTGAAAGCAGGATAGGTGAGCAGAAGCCCATTATAGGGCCAAGAACAGGAATGCCCACTCTAAGGCCGAGACTATAGTGGCCATTTGAGGCCAAGACAGCAATGCCCACTTGAGGCTGAAGACAGGAATGCCCACTTGAGCCAAAGACTGGAGTGCCCAACTGAGGCCAAAGACTGGAATTCCCACTTGAGGCTGAAGACTGGAATGCCCACTGGAAAAGGATACAGAAGCTGGGTAAACACCCACCGCAGAGTTTGAGTACAATAGATGGCTACTGGTATGTGTAAGATACCCTCTGCATGGCTTGGAAGCAGGAACAGGAGACTGGCACTTGGCAGATACCCTCTGTAGAGCTAGGGTACAGTAGTTGGAGCATGGCAGTTTGCAGATACCCTCTGCAGAGCTTGAGTGCAGTAGCTGGAGACTGGTACTTGGCAGATGCCCTCTGTAGAGCTAGTGTACAGGAACTGGACAGGCACCTTCTGCAGAGCTTGGGAGCAGTAGATGTAGACTGGCGCTTCAAGTGCAGTAGTTGGAGACTGGCATTTGGTAGACAGTCTCTGCAGAGCTTGGATGCAGTAGCTGGATACTAGAACTTGCAAAGTGGCACTGAAACAGGATACCAGTGCTTGGCAGGAGCCGTATGCAGGACTTGGGTCCAGAAGCAGGATACCAGAGAAGGCAGTATGGTGACTCAGAATAACAGGTAGCAGTGACAGGCTAGTGATGAGAGAATAGCCAGAAGACAAGCCGAGAGTCAGATACCTGAGAGCAGTCTGATAAGTCACCAAATACATGGAGAGTCCATTAAAGTAGGCAGGAGACAAGGCCATGTTCGGTATATCAGAATAGCAGTCCGATCTTTCATAAAACAAAAAGGATATCCAAGAGAGTATTCAGGAGGCAAGCCGAATTCAGGAACCAGAAGAAAAAAACAAACAGAAACTCAGGCAAGGTTAGAGATACTAACAGACTGGTATAACCACAATGTCAGGACAGGGAGTGGGTCTGTGAGGCAGCCTTTTAATAACAGTGCTAAAGAGGTAACTGCCTGCAGCTGGCAGGCAGGTAGAGCTAAAGAGCACAACTAGTGCAGGCAACAGGTCTCCCTAAGCATCAACACAAGCTAAAGCCCTCTGGTGATGCAGAGACAGGGCTTTAGGCTGCGAATCAGGAGTCCCAGGTTCAATCACGGACAGGGCTTTGATAACTCTCTCCTTGACTTGCTGCAACCTGGATTTCGCCCCCAACACTCCACAGAGACAGCAATCGTTAAGGTTACAATTGACCTACTTACAGCAAAATCGAAAGGCAATCCTTCTCGATCTGTCTGCAGCCTTTGATACTGTTGACCACCCTCTTTTGCTCCAAACCCTCCAATCCTTCTGCATTTGCGGCACAGCCCTCTTGTGGTTCTCCTCCCACCTGTCTAACAGTACCTTTAGTGTAGCGTTCTCTGGTGCATCCTCTGCCCCTTTACCACTTTCTGTTGGTGTACCACAAGGCTCTGTCCTTGGTCCCCTCTCCTTCTCATCTATATGTCATCATAGGTTCTTTAATAAAATCCCATGCATTTCACTGTCATTTATATGCTGATGACACCCAAATCTATCTCTCTGTACCAGACCTATCCCCTTCCTTTCTAACTCGTGTCACTAACTGTCTTTATCATAATTATTTTCTTCTTGGATGTCCTTAAGCTAAATCTCTCCAAAACTAAGGTCCTTATTTCCCCCCTCCTTCCAAAATCATGCATATTCTCAAGTGTTAACACTTTACTTCAAGTCTCCAAAAGAGCTTAATTTTGAAACGCTGTTGTTCTCGAGAGCAACACCTAACTCACCACTTCTAATATGAGCGCTAATCAGGGATAGGCACAGACAAAGGCTGTGGTGGACATTTTCTAAATTACAGACCTTAGTTAAGGACACCAAGGTACATTTGAAATTAAAAACATTATTTTATAGTGCTTGGTGTTATAATACTGATGCAGATACCACTGATCCTATAACCAGCCCTCATCTGGCTATACACATGTGCCAGTGTCACTACTGTGTCATTATATAGTGCTAGGTATTATTATACTGATGCAGATACCACTGATCCTATAACCAGCCCTCCTCTGGCCATATCCATGTGGCAGTGTCACTACTGTGTCATTATATAGTGCTGGGTGTTGTTATACTGATGCAGATACCACTGATCCTATAACCAGCCCTTGTCTGGCTATACCCATGTGCCAGTGTCACTACTGTGTCTTTGTATAGTGCTTGGTGTTATTATACTGATGCAGATACCACTGATCCTATAACCAGCCCTCATCTGGCTATACACATGTGCCAGTGTCACTACTGTGTCATTATATAGTGCTGGGTGTTATTATACTGATGCAGATACCACTGATCCTATAACCAGCCCTCCTCTGGCCATGCCCATGTGGCAGTGTCACTACTGTGTCATTATATAGTGCTGGGTGTTGTTATACTGATGCAGATACCACTGATCCTATAACCAGCCCTTGTCTGGCTATACCCATGTGCCAGTGTCACTACTGTGTCATTATATAGTGCTGGGTGTTATTATACTGATGCAGATACCACTGATTCTATAACCAGCCCTCCTCTGGCTATACCCAGGAGCCAGTGTCACTACTGTGTCATATAGCACTGGTTGTTATTATGCTGATGCAGATACCACTGACCCTATAACCAGCCATTGTCTTGCTATACACATGTGCCAGTGTCACTACTGTGTCTTTGTATAGAGCTGGGTGTTATTATACAGATGCAGATACACATCCAGTATTTCACTCAGGCTTTATTTATTCCATAACTTATCACCCAATATCGCTAGCAGTCTCTTGACAAGCTACTAACTTTATTCACACTACATATTTTTTTTATTCCTATTATTTAATCAGAAAAAAAATATATATATACTAAGGTTGTGGCGGACACTGCAAGGGCTAGTCACGGACACCTTGCCTATCCCTGGCGCTATTAGCGTTCCCTGTGTTATCCATTAAGTATAGATTGCATTCAAAAATATCGGCTGCGTTTAAAATCTCTGGTAAACTTTTTTTTACCATCTGCTTGTAATACCAGATTATGCTCTATTCTTAGTAAAAGGTCGCGTAAAGGATAATACACCCTACGTTACTGATTGTGCTCCACTTGTAACCTAGCCCATTAACAGTTAGTAAAAAAATACCTACATTCATACACATTAATTACAAGTATATCCAGCATCTGTGTGGTAGTGATGGGTGTACAGCTGTCAGGGCCCTTCACACTAGCCCAGTGGTAGCCACCACACAAAAAGACAGCAGCATTTCTTATTCAATGAAGATTTATTTCATCTAAAGTATCAAAAAATATTTTGATCAAAAGACCTTAGTCATGTCATATACAAAGAACAACTATTTAAAGCACACAAACTCTTCCCCATTAACCCTGTGGTCACAGAGATAAAAAGTATATTAATATAACCATATTGGTTATGCAAAACTGGGGAATGAGTAATAAAGGGATTATCTATCTTTTTTTTTCAACAAGCTTTATTTAACAAACTTAGTAAAGTTTACAATGACAACATGGTAGTTCAAGTCTACCAATCCATGATGTTTAAATACAGGTACATTTCTATAAGCTTTACAATGTAGGTTGAGAAAAAAAGGGAGAGGTTCAGGGAACTAGTATCTGATCAGAGATCATTTTGCCATGTAATCAGTAGTTTCTCTTGGTCACAAGGAGAGTTTGTATAGTAGCCATCAGTCCAGTGATGTGTTCCCTATTAGGCTTGTGTTTTTTTGTATTTTTTTTTAACAGAAACAATTCAAACAATAACGAAAACAAAAGGTACATTTTGGGTTATAAGTTAATACTATCAATCTAGTGTTGTAGTAGTCAGGGAGAATAAACTACAGTGTCTTAATGGGATGAGGGGAATGAGCTGTATTTATGTTATTCTAAGGCTCCTTCATCTTTAACAAAAAACTTTGAGTCATTTCTTCAACCGTCTCTAGTAAAATAGTATAGTATGTGTTATTAAGTAGTGTGTTTTATTGAGTATAAGTATTCTCCCAGTAACAATTACTGCAAAGTTTAATTCCGTGCAGTGAGTCTGGTAATAGTGATATTGTTCAAGTGATAATAACCATGGCATGTGGTGTCTCCAGTCTTGTATGTTTGGTATTGTTGCTTTTTTACAGTATCTAGGGACCAGCTGTCTGTCTCTGCTAATCATGAGCTATGCAAGTGTTTGTATTTACATTTCAGTTTAGGTGGTTTATTAAATAGAAAGATTAAGGGATCAAGTGAGAGTTCATGTGCAAGGTTTCAGTATTGGGCAGTCCCACCAGATGTGTTCAAGGGTACCCACTTGTCCACATCCCCTCCAGCAGAAAGTTTCTGTGCTTGGGTAAATATTAGCCAGTCTGCTAGGGTTTAAGTACCATCTACAGTGGACTTTCATGTTTTTTTCAGTGATGTTCATAGACGAAAGTGATTTGCCCATGTGCTGGAAGATAATGTTCCAATCTGATGGTGTTATAGAGAGTTGTAATTCGTCTTCCCATGTTCTGGTGTAGGCTAGCAGTTTTGCGGAGTGTATGTCTAGTAATATTTTATATATCTTTGATAAGTGTCCTCCTAGGGGGTTTAATGTTGTGCAAAGGGTCTCAAAAGGGCTTAGTGGCCTTGTGAGGTTTGCCCTAGATTTGTTATGGTTAAAAAAGTGAAAGAGTTGTAGGTATGCATACCATTGATTAAAGACTGGAATGTCTCTGTCGGCAAGTTCAACTTTTGTCATCGATTTTCCCATATTTAGGACTGCGTGGCAGGGCAAGCATGTGGGGATGTTGATGCTGTCTTGTGTGAGTCTGTTGTGGTGAATGGGGAATTCTGGGTTTTGTAGGAGTGGGGTGAGTGATGAGGGGATAAATGATATAACACTTTTTTGGCTATTAAATTGTCCCATGTTGTGAATGTGTCTTGAACTAGTGTGGGAACCTGTTGTGGTAAGTGTCTGCTTAGTTTGTTTAACCAGCAATCGCTCCCCAGGGGATTTAGTGGTATAATGTTCTAGCCTAATCCATTCCTTGCTGTCTGCATCTCTTCCCCCCTGTTTTAAAATGTTGGCAAACTTCTTATAGCATTGGGCAGTAAACCGTCCGGGCCTGGGCTCTTGCCAATTGGTAGTTGTTTACTGGCTTCATCGATCTCGATATTGTTATCAGAGTTTCTAACTCTTTGAGCTTGTGTCTGTGTTAACTGTGGTAAAGGTATATCTTGTAGGTATAAGTCGTGTTTGATATATGTTTAGTGCGGTCTATGTTTTACAGGTTAAAGTAATATTTCTCAAATTGTGATAAGATGTCTGGAGTAGTGTATACCTGTTTGCTAGTTGATGTTTTTAACTCATGAATAAAAGTTTTGAGCTTTTCAGTTTAAAGGGACAGTCTAGTCCAAAATAAACTTTCATGATTCAGATAGGGCATGTAATTTAAACAATTTTCCAATTTACTTTTTTCACCAATTTTGCTTTGTTCTCTTGGTATTCTTAGTTGAAAGCTGAACCTAATAGGTTCATATGCTAATTTCTTAGACCCTTGAAGGCTGCCTCTAAATTGAATGCATTTTGATAGTTTTTCACCACTAGAGGGTGTTAGTTCATGTGAATCATATAGATAACACTGTGCTTACGCACGTGGAGTTCCAGCACCGATTGGCTAAAATGCAAGTCTGTCAAAAGAACTGAAATAAGGGGGCAGTCTGCAGAGGCTTAGATACAAGATAATCGCAGAGGTAAATTGTGTATTAATATAACTGTGTTGGTTATGCAAAACTAGGGAATGAGTAATAAAGGGATTATCTTTTAAAACAATAGCAATTCTGGTGTAGACTGTCCCTTTAAGGGCTCTGGAAAGTAACTTTCCTGCCCTGTTCTCGAAATAGAATCTTTGCTTGGTTTTTAGTGCTATTTTATTGGTGTTGTGGATCAGGAGATCATGGTATTCTCTTCTCGCTGATTCTAGCTTAGAAAGTAATGCCTGAACTTGTGGGTTTTTCTTTTGGTTGTACTCAATTTTAGATAAAGTGTTAGTGAGAACTAGGAAGTGTTGTCTGGCTTGTTTTTTTATTCTAGATTTACGTTCAACAAATTCACCTCTCATGTAGCATTTATGTGCTTCCGGAGACTATGAAAGGGTCACTTTCCGAAAGGGAATTGAATGTGAAATATTCTGAAAGTGATTTTTCCGTTTGGGCAATGGATTCTGGAGTTATTTGTAGTGTATCATCTAACTTCCAAATGAATGGATATAGAAAGGTATTGGGCCAGTAGAATTGTAAGATGACTGCAGAGTCGTCTGACCATGTTGTGTATGATATTTTGAATGTTTTGATGTGTGACAGGCCACTTTGGTTTGTTAAAATAAAAATCTATTCAGCTATATGATTGGTGTGTTGAGGAGAAAAAGGTATAGGGGCCGATTTACTTTGCCCTGAATGGGGCCAACTTGCCTCGTTACCACGCACGCCTTTAGGCTTAAGACGGCTGCTCCTTAACTGGTTCCGCTGCCTCTGAGCGCCTACGATCGGGTTTGATTGACACCCCCGGCTTATGGCCAATTAGACGCAAATCTGCAGGGGGCGGCATTGCACAAGCAGTCACTCAAACTGCTTGTGCAATACTGAATGCGACAGCGTATGCTGTCCGCATTCAGCGATGTCTAGCGGACATGAAATCAGCCCTATAGTCTTAAGTGTTAGGGTGCACAAACCTCCAGGAATCATATAAATTTTGGTCTTTTAAAATTTTGCATAGGTGTTTAACTGTGCTTTTAGAAGTAGTGGGGGTTTGGCTTAGAGCTGTCTAGTTTTGGTTGAAGGGGAACATTAAAATCTCCACCAATGAATATTGCTCCTCTTGAAAGTCTAGTATACGATTAAAACATTTCTTGAAAAAAGGTAGTTGCTTCGTGTTAGGGGGGCGTAAGGGTTAAACAGTGTGACCAGGTTTCCATATAGTAACCCAAATATCCTTAGAAATCTACCTTCTGTGTCAGTGGTGGTCTGTATATGGGTGAAGGGGATATTTCTCTTGTTAAGTGTATCCAGTCCACGGATCATCCATTACTTGTGGGATATTCTCCTTTCCCAACAGGAAGTTGCAAGAGGATCACCCACAGCAGAGCTGCTATATAGCTCCTCCCTCACTGCATATCCAGTCATTCTCTTGCAACTCTCAACTAAGATGGAGGTCGTAAGAGGGACTGTGGTGTTTTATACTTAGTTTATTTCTTCAATCAGGGTTACCTTAAGAAAATGTTTATTCAACAAGAATTTATTTTACAGCCCCTTGCATGCATTGCGTCTGTCACTGCTGCGGCGGCATTCTGGTTTGAGGCCCTGGAAGAGGCCATCCAGACAGCTCCATTGAATGAAATTATTGACAAGCTGAGAACGCTTAAGCTAGCTAACTCATTTGTTTCTGATGCCATTGTTCATTTGACTAAACTAACGGCTAAGAATTCCGGATTCGCCATCCAGGCGCGTAGGGCCCTATGGCTTAAATCCTGGTCAGCTGACGTGACTTCAAAGTCTAAATTACTCAACATTCCTTTCAAGGGGCAGACCTTATTCGGGGCCTGGCTTGAAGGAAATTATTGCTGACATTACTGGAGGCAAGGGTCATACACTTCCTCAGGACAGGGCCAAATCAAAGGCCAAACAGTCTAATTTTCGTGCCTTTCGAAATTTCAAGGCAGGAGCAGCATCAACTTCCTCTGCTTCAAATCAAGAGGGAACTGTTGCTCATTCCAGACAGGCCTGGAAACCTAACCAGTCCTGGAACAAGGGCAAGCAGGCCAGAAAGCCTGCTGCTGCCCTCAAGACAGCATGAAGGAACGCCCCCCCCATCCGGAAACGGATCCAGTGGGGGGCAGACTTTCTCTCTTCGCCCAGGCATGGGCAAGAGATGTTCAGGATCCCTGGGCGTTGGAGATCATATCTCAGGGATATCTTCTGGACTTCAAAGCTTCTCCTCCACAAGGGAGATTTCATCTTTCAAGGTTATCAGCAAACCAGATAAAGAAAGAGGCATTCCTAAGCTGTGTGCAAGACCTCCTAGTAATGGGAGTAATCCATCCAGTTCCGCGGACAGAACAAGGACAGGGATTTTATTCAAATCTTGTTTGTGGTTCCCAAGAAAGAGGGAACCTTCAGACCAATCTTGGATCTAAAGATCTTAAACAAATTCCTCAGAGTTCCATCATTCAAAATGGAAACTATTCGGACCATCCTACCCATGATCCAAGAGGGTCAGTACATGACCACAGTGGACTTAAAGGATGCCTACCTTCACATACCGATTCACAAAGATCATCATCGGTTCCTAAGGTTTGCCTTTCTAGACAGGCATTACCAATTTGTAGCTCTTCCCTTCGGGTTGGCCACTGCCCCGAAAAATTTTTACAAAGGTTCTGGGCTCACTTCTGGCGGTTCTAGGACCGCGAGGCATAGCGGTGGCTCCGTATCTAGACGACATCCTGATACAGGTGTCAAGCTTTCAAATTGCCAAGTCTCATACAGAGATAGTTCTGGCATTTCTGAGGTCGCATGGGTGAAAGTGAACGTGGAAAAGAGTTCTCTATCCTTCCTAGGGACTCTTATAGATTCTGTAGACATGAAAATTTACCTGACGGAGTCCAGGTTATCAAAACTTCTAAATGCTTGCCGTGTCCTTCATTCCATTCCACGCCCAGTCAGTGGCTCAGTGCATGGAAGTAATCGGCTTAATGGTAGCGGCAATGGACATAGTGCCATTTGTGCACCTGCATCTCAGACCGCTGCAATTATGCATGCTACGTCAGTGGAATGGGGATTACTCAGATTTGTCCCCTCTACTAAATCTGGATCAAGAGACCAGAGATTCTCTTCTCTGGTGCTTTCTCGGGTCCATCTGTCCAAGGGTATGACCTTTCGCAGGCCAGATTGGACGATTGTAACAACAGATGCCAGCCTTCTAGGTTGGGGGCGCAGTCTGGAACTCCCCTGAAGGCTCAGGGATCGTGGACTCAGGAGGAGAAACTCCTCCCAATAAATATTCTGGAGTTAAGAGCAATATTCAATGCTCTTCTAGCTTGGCCTCAGTTAGCAACACTGAGGTTCATCAGATTTCAATCGGACAACATCACAACTGTGGCTTACATCAACCATCAAGGGGGAACCAGGAGTTCCCTAGCGATGTTAGAAGTCTCAAAGATAATTCGCTGGGCAGAGTCTCACTCTTGCCACCTGTCAGCGATTCACATCCCAGGCGTAGAGAACTGGGAGGCGGATTTTCTAAGTCGTCAGACTTTTCATCCGGGGGAGTGGGAACTCCATCCGGAGGTGTTTGCTCAACTGGTCCATCGTTGGGGCAAACCAGAACTGGATCTCATGGCGTCTCGCCAGAACGCCAAGCTTCCTTGTTACGATCCAGGTCCAGGGACCCGGGAGCAACGCTGATAGATGCTCTAGCAGCTCCTTGGTTCTTCAACCTGGCCTATGTGTTTCCACCGTTTCCTCTGCTCCCTCGACTGATTGCCAAAATCAAACAGGAGAGAGCATCAGTGATTCTGATAGCGCCTGCGTGGCCACGCAGGACCTGGTATGCAGACCTAGTGCACATGTCATCTCTTCCACCATGGAGTCTGCCTCTGAGGCAGGACCTTCTAATACAAGGTCCTTTCAATCATCCAAATCTAATTTCTCTGAGACTGACTGCATGGAGATTGAACGCTTGATTCTATCAAGGCGTGGCTTCTCCGAGTCAGTCATTGATACCTTAATACAGGCTCGGAAGCCTGTCACCAGGAAAATCTACCATAAGATATGGCGTAAACATCTTTATTGGTGTGAATCCAAGAGTTACTCATGGAGTAAGGTTAGGATTCCTAGGATATTGTCCTTTCTCCAAGAGGGTTTGGACAAAGGCTTATCAGCTAGTTCTTTAAAAGGACAGATCTCTGCTCTGTCTATTCTTTTGCACAAGCGTCTGGCAGAAGTTCCAGACGTCCAGGCATTTTGTCAGGCTTTGGTTAGGATTAAGCCTGTGTTTAAAACTGTTGCTCCACCCGTGGAGCTTAAACTTGGTTCTTAAAGTTCTTCAGGGAGTTCCGTTTGAACCCCTTCATTCCATTGATATTAAACTTTTATCTTGGAAAGTTCTGTTTTTGATGGCTATTTCCTCGGCTCGAAGAGTCTCTGAGTTATCTGCCTTACATTGGGATTCTCCTTATCTGATTTTTCATTCAGACAAGGTAGTTCTGCGTACCAAACATGGGTTTTTACCTAAGGTGGTTTCTAACAGGAATATCAATCAAGAGATTGTTGTTCCCATCCTTGGTCCTAATCCTTCTTCAAAGAAGGAACGTCTTTTGCATAATCTGGACGTAGTCCGTGCCCTTGAAGTTTTACTTACAGGCTACTAAAGATTTTCGTCAACATCTGCCCTGTTTGTCGTTTACTCTGGACAGAGGAGAGGTCAAAAAGCTTCGGCAACCTCTCTCTCCTTTTGGCTTCGGAGCATAATACGCTTAGCCTATGAGACTGCTGGACAGCAGCCCCCTGAAAGGATTACAGCTCATTCTACTAGAGCTGTGGCTTCCACCTGGGCCTTTAAAAATGAGGCCTCTGTTGAAAAGATTTGCAAGGCTGCGACTTGGTCTTCGCTTCACACCTTTTCAAAATTTTACAAATTTGATACTTTTGCTTCTTCAGAGGCTGTTTTTGGGAGAAAGGTTCTACAGGCAGTGGTTCCTTCCATTTAAGTTCCTGCCTTGTCCCTTCCATCATCCGTGTACTTTAGCTTTGGTATTGGGTATCCCACAAGTAATGGATGATCCGTGGACTGGATACACTTAACAAGAGAAAACATAATTTATGCTTACCTGATAAATTTATTTCTCTTGTAGTGTATCCAGTCCACAGCCCGCCCTGTCCTTTTAAGGCAGGTCTAAATTTTAATTAAACTACAGTCACCACTGCACCCTATGGTTTCTCCTTTCTCGTCTTGTTTCGGTCGAATGACTGGATATGGCAGTGAGGGGAGGAGCTATATAGCAGCTCTGCTGTGGGTGATCCTCTTGCAACTTCCTGATGGGAAGGTGAATATCCCACAAGTAATGGATGATCCGTGGGACTGGATACACTACAAGAGAAATAAATTTATCAGGTAAGCATAAATTATGTTTTTTTGTAAATAAGAATACTCACTCAGTTTTGTTTTGTTTTGTCAAAGGAGCTGTGGAAATGCTGGGTGAATATGGGGCCTAGGTATATTAACTCTTGATTTTTGAAAGTGGGTTTCTTGGAGAAATAAGATATCTCCCTTTTTTCTGTGTAAATTTACTAATGCTATTGATCTTTTTTGTGGGGAGTTGAAGCCCTTTACATTTTGTGAGATTAGGTTTATTTGATTACTTGTGCTAGTCATTTTTGTGTGAATAAGTGTTTGCAGTATTGTTATCAGCCTCCCTGTATTTGGATTAACCCATATCATGTACCAAATAGAAATAAAAAAAACATAAACAATGAGCAAAATTAAGTTAACAGTACCTAAAACAAGCCCCTGAGGGGCACATAAACAATAACTCTTCATAAGAAAAAACATATCTTTCTCTTGTAAGATGTATCGAGTCCTCGGATTCATCCTTACTTATTCCCCCTACAGGAAGTGGCAAAGAGAGCACCCACAGCAGAGCTGCCTATATAAGCTCCCCCCTTAGCTCCACCCCCCAGTCATTCTCTTTGCCTACTTTAAGTAACTAGGAAGTGCAGAGTGAGTGTGGTGAATGTTAGTTATTTACTTCTCAAGCAAAAGTTTTTATTTTTAAATGGTGCCGGTGTGTACTATATACTCTTTAGCAGAAAAAGAGATGAAGATTTTCTGCAAGGAGGTTTTATGATCTTAGCACTTTGTAACTAAGATCCACTGCTGTTCTCACTAGGGCTGAAGAGTACAGGAAAACTTCAGTTGGGGGAACGGTTTTTCATGCTAAGCTGCATATGAGGTATGTTCAGTCTATGTTTTTCTTGACAGACTGTGTTTATTCTAGAAAGGGCTAGCAATATCCCCATGGGGAAAGGGTAAGCTGTATTTCAGACACTTGGATAGGAATTTCAGCTTGCTTGAAGGGCTCATTTGTTACTGGTGACACTGTTAAAATAAAAAAAAAAAAAAAAAAAAAGTTTTTTTGTTTTTTTCAAGTAAATTATGCAATTATAATGTTTTTTGAAGGGACTGAAGGGGTCCTTTGTGGCTTTTGTTAGGGTTCTTTAACCCACATGGTTAATTAAGAGACCACTCAGGTGTTTTTCTAATAGGCCTCAAAACATTGAGGGAGGTAGGAGGGGGCTATTTTCACGCCTCAGTTGCGCAGTTTCGTTTCCTTAAGAGTCATCCAACTGCTCCTGCTGTGTTTGAGCTGTGGCAAGGTGCTGAAAGTCTTTTTTACCGGTTTTGACATTTTTTCAATCCGGTTTTAGAAACATAGAAACATAGATATTGACGGCAGATAAGAGCCATAGGCCCAGCAAGTCTGCCCGACCTTACCTAACAGTATAAACTTATCTAGTTCGTAGGATAGCCCTATGCTTGTCCCATGCATTTTTAAAGTCCCCCACAGTGTTTGTTGCTACTACCTCTTGAGGAAGTTTATTCCATAAATCAATCACTCTTTCTGTAAAGAAGTGCTTCCTCAAATTACTTCTGAATCTACTACCCTTTAGCTTGAGCTCATGACCCCTTGTTCTTGAATTTTCCATTTTATGTAAAATACCCACAGCCTCAGTTTTACTAAACCCTTTAATGTACTTGAAAGTTGCTATCATATCACCTCTTTCCCTTCTCTCCTCTAAGCTATACATATTTAGGTCATTGAGCCTATCCTGGTAAGTTTTATTTTTTAGACCATGTACCATTTTGGTAGCCCTCCTTTGCACAGATTCAAGTTTGTTAATATCCTTCTGAAGATATGGTCTCCAGAACTGCACACAATACTCAAGATGAGGCCTAACTAATGATCTATAAAGTGGCATAAGAACCTTACTATTTCTGCTGCAAATACCTCTACCAATACATCCAAGCATTCTGCTAGCCTTACTCGCTGCATTACTACATTGTTTACTAAGTTTTAAATCATCTGAAATAATAATTCCCAAGTCCTGTTCCTCGTCTGTAACAGTCAGTAAAGTGTCATTGAGTCTGTAATTAACATTTGGATTTTTCTTCCCTAAATGCATTATTTTACACTTTGCTGTGTTAAACTTTAGACCCCAGTCATTTGTCCAATCCTCCAATTGTTGTATATCACTTCTCATTTTGTCTACCCCCCCTGGAACATCCACTCTGTTGCAAATTTTTTGTATCATCTGCAAAGAGACATACTTTCCCCTGTAGCCCTTTGCTGATATCGCAGATAAATATGTTAAACAAAACAGGCCCCAGGGACTGACCCCTGAGGAACACCACTAGTAACAGCCCCCTCTGCTGAATGAACTCCATTTACTAAGACACTTTGTTTTCTGTCCTTAAGCCAGCATTCCACCCAGTTCACAATTTTTGAATCTAGACCAAGGAGATATAGTTTGTGAATAAGTTTATTGTGTGGGACGGTGTCAAATGCTTTGCTGAATCTAGATATGCTACATCAACTGCTCCTCCCTTGTCTAATACTTTTGTTACATAATCAAAGAAGTCAATTAGATTAGTCTGACATGATTTTGCCATTAAGGGGTTTATTGCCATTAAGGGGTTAATTGTTTATTTGCATAGTTGTGCAAAGTTACTAAGGCTGTACGATAATACTGTAAAAATTTCATTAAGTTTACTGCTTTTTTACACTGTTTTGCAGAACTTGTGCAGCTTTTTTTCTCTTAAAGGCACAGTACCGTTTTATTTCTAAGTGTTATTTACTTTGATTACAGTGTTTTCCAAGCTTGCTTGTTACATTACTAGCCTGTTTAACATGTCTGATTACCAAGGAAAATCCTTGTTCAATATGTTTGGATGCCATTGTGGAACCCCCTCTTAGAATGTGTCCCAAATGTACTGATATGTCTATAAATTATAAAGAACATATATTAGCACTTAAAAATAGAGCAATAGATGATTCTCAGTCAGAAGTAAATGAGGGTTCGCCATCTAGCTCTCCCCAAGTGTCACAACCAGTAACGCCCGCACAAGTGACGCAAAGTACCTCTAGTGCGTCACATTCATTTACTTTACAAGACATGGCCACAGTTATGAATACAACCCTCACTGAGGTTTTGTCCAAACTGCCTGGTTTACAAGGAAAGCGGGACAGCTCTGGGTTAAGGAAAAATGCTGAGCCGTCTCACGCTTTAGTAGCCGTTTCTGATATACCCTCACAATGCTCTGAAGGGGCGAGGGGATTTGTTATCTGAGGGAGAAATTTCTGATTCAGGAAAGACGCTTCCTCAGACAGATTCTGATATGATGGCCTTTATATTTAAGCTTGAACACCTCCGCTTATTGCTTAGAGGAGGTATTAGCAACTCTAGATGATTGTGACCCTATAGTGGTCCGAGAGAAATTGTGTAAAATGGATAGATACTTAGAGGTTCCTGTTTACACTGATGTTTTTCCAGTCCCTAAGAGGATTGTGAATATTATTGCTAAGGAGTGGGATAGACCAGGTATTCCGTTCACTCCCCCTCCTGTTTTTAAGAAAATGTTTCCCATATCTGATACCATAAGGGACTCATGCAAGACAGTTCCTAAGGTGGAGGGAGCTATTTTCTACTCTGTCTAAGCGTACAACTATACCTATCGAGGACAGTTGTGCTTTCAAAGATCCTATGGATAAAAAATTAGAGGGTCTCCTAAAGAAAATTTTTGTTCATCAAGGTTTTTCTCTCCATCCTATTGCGTGCATTGTTCCTGTAATGACTGCAGCTGCTTTCTGGTTTGAGGCTCTAGAAGAGGCTCTTCAAATGGAGACTCCATTAGAGGAAATTATGGACAGAATTAAGGCACTTAAGTTGGCTAATTCTTTTATTACAGATGCCGCATTTCAACTGGCTAAATTAGCGGCAAAGAATTCAGGTTTTGCCATTTTAGCACGCAGGGCATTATGGCTTAAGTCCTGGTCTGCTGATGTGTCATCTAAATCTAAACTTTTGAACATTCCTTTCAAAGGTAAGACCCTATTCGGGCCTGAACTGAAGGAGATTATTTCAGACATCACTGGAGGGAAGGGTCATGCCCTCCCTCAGGATAGATCAAATAAGATGAGGGCCAAACAAAATAATTTTCGTTCCTTTCGTAACTTTAAGAGTGGTCCCACTTCAGCTTCCTCTGCTACAAAGCAAGAGGGGAATTTTGCCCAATCCAAATCAGTCTGGAGACCTAACCAGGCTTGGAACAAGAGTAAACAGGCCAAGAAGCCTGCAGCTGCCTCTAAGACAGCATGAAGGGGTAGCCCCCCGATCCGGGACCGGATCTAGTAGGGGGCAGACTCTCTCTCTTCGCTCAGGCTTGGGCGAGAGATGTTCAGGATCCCTGGGCTTTAGAAATTGTTGTCCCAGGGATACCTTCTGGAATTCAAGGGCTCCCTTCCATTGGGGAGATTTCACATTTCTCGATTGTCTGTAAACCAGACAAAGAGAGAGGCGTTCTTATGCTGTGTAGAAGACCTACATACCATGGGGTGTGATTTCCCCAATCCCAAAGGAGGAACAGGGGCTAGGGTTTTATTCAAGCCTGTTTGTGGGTTACCAAAGAAAGAGGGAACTTTCAGACCAATCTTGGATCTCAAAATTCTAAACAAGTTCCTCAAAGTTCCATCATTCAAGATGGAAAACTATTCGGACTATTCTACCTCTGATCCAGGAGGGTCAATATATGACTACCGTGGACTTAAAGGATGCGTATCTACACATCCCTATTCACAGAGATCATCATCAATTCCTCAGATTCGCCTTTCTGGTCAGGCATTACCAGTTTGTGGCCCTTCCCTTCGGGTTGGCCACGGCTCCCAGAATTTTCACTAAAGTGCTAGGGTCCCTTCTGGTGGTTCTACGACCACAGGGCATAGCAGTGGCGCCCTTATCTAGACAACATCTTAAATTCAGGCGTCGACTTTCCAGCTAGCCAAGTCTCACACAGACATTGTGTTGGCTTTTCTGAGATCTCACGGGTGGAAGGTGAACATAAAAAAGAGTTCTCTCTTCCCTTTTACAAGAGTTTCCTTCCTAGTGACTCTGATAGACTCGGTAGAAATGAAAATATTTCTGACGGAGGTCAGAAAGTTAAAACTCTTATCCACTTGCCGAGCTCTTCATTCCATTCCTCGGCCATCAGTGGCGCAGTGTATGGAGGTAATCGGACTCATGGTAGCGGCAATGGACATTTTTTGCTCGTCTACACCTCAGACCATTGCAACTATGCATGCTCAAACAGTGGAATGGGGATTATGCAGACTTATCTCCTCAACTGCATCTGGACCAGGAGACCAGAGATTCTCTTCTCTGGTGGTTGTCTCAGGACCACCTGTCTCAGGGAATTTGCTTCCGCAGGCCAGAGTGGCTCATTGTAACGACAGATGCTAGCCTGTTAGGCTGGGGTGCAGTCTGGAATCCCTGAAAACACAGGGCTTATGGTCTTGGAAAGGAAGCTCTCCTCCCGATAAACATTTTAGAACTGAGAGCGATTTTCAATCTTTTTTTTTGAGCTTGAAAAAGATTAATTTTGAAATGCGTTGCTCAATGGTCTATTTACTCCACACACGGAGTGTATTTTCTTATTCCCGCATAGAGCCGACATACCAGTTGTTGCAACAGGGCTTCTGAATTTTGGCTAAGGCACCTCTGACTGATTGGGCTGATTTTCATTAGCCTGTCAGTCTAGAGGGTTATTCAGCTAGCAGCCGTAGTTTTGGTTCCAGGCTCCAGGATTGCGGATGTTATATTACACTGATTACATTTAGGTATCTATCAGTGCCCAATAATACATTGAACAGTTTGGAGATAATCCAGAACTTGAGAAAGATAAACTCAGCTATTAGTATTGGGCACTTTCCATCGCAGACCTCAGCCTTTTGAAACTGTGAGATAGAGAGTAATTATTTTGGCATACGCTCTTCACACTGCCTGAAGGAGATTGTCTTTTGTTTCCAGGAGGTTTGTCACATCACGGATTTAAAGAGGATCACTCTTGCCATTTTCTCAGCAATCCCATCCAGGAGTAGAGAACTGGGAGGCGGATTTTCTAAGTCGCCAGAGGAGGTATTCGCCCAGCTGATTCAGCTATGGGGCACACCAGAATTGGATCTGATGGGTCCAGGTCCTGGGATCCCAAGGCTGGGGGTACTGATAGATGCTCTAGCAGTGCCTTGGTCCTTCAATCTGGCTTATGTATTTCCACCGTTTCCTCTCCTTCCACGTCCTGGTTGCCAGAATCAAGCAGGAGAGAGCTATCGGTAATTCTGAATAGCTCCTGCGTGGCCACGCAGGACTTGTGTATGCAGACCTAGTGGACCTGTCCTCGGTTCCACCATGGACTCTGCCAATGAGGCGGGACCTTCTAATTCATGCACGTTCACGCAATACCTAATCTAATTCTCTGCGCCTTGACTGTTTGGAGTATGAACTCATGATTTATACCCTGATCAGGCTAGAAAGCCTTGTCACCACAGGAAGATTTATCATAAGATTTGGCGGCAAATATCTTTATTGGTGTCAATCCAAGGGTTACTCATGTAGTAAGATTAGGATTCCTAGAATACTGTCATTTCTCCAAGAAGGTTTGGAGAAGGGATTATCTGCTAGTTTTCTTAAAGGTCAAATATCTGGTTTGTCTATTCTACTTAACAAACGTCTGGCAGTTGTCCCAGACGTTCAAGCATTTAGTCAGGCTTTGGTCAGAATCAAGCCTGTATTTAAACCTGTTGCTCCGCCATGGAGCCTAAACTTAGTTCTTAATGTTCTTCAAGGGGTTCCATTTGAACCTATGCATTCCATAGATATTAAGCTTTTATCTTGGAAAGTTTTGTTTTTAGTAGCTATCTCTTCGGCTCGAAGAGTTTCTGAGCTATCTGCTTTACAATGTGATTCCCCTTACCTTGTTTTCCATGCAGATAAGGTGGTTTTATGTACCAAACCTGGGTTTCTTCCTAAGGTTGTTTCTAATAAGAATATCAATCAAGAGATTGTGCTTCCTTCTTTGTGTCCTAATCCTTCATCTAAGAAGGAACGTCTGTTACACAATCTTGATGTGGTTTGTGCTTTAAAATTCTACTTATAAGCAACTAAAGATTTGTTTGTTGTTTATTCTGGTAAGCGGCGAGGTCAAAGTTCTATGGCTACCTCTCTTTCCTTTTGGCTGAAAAGCATCATCCGTTAAGCCTATAAGACTGCTGGACGGCAGCCTCCTGAAAGGATTACTGCTCATTCTACTAGAGCTGTGGCTTCCACATGGGCTTTTAAAAATGAGGCTTCTGTTGAACAGATTTGTAAGGCAGCAACTTGGTCTTCGCTTCATACTTTTTCCAAATTTTACAAATTCGATACTTTTGCTTCTTCGGAGGCTATTTTTGGGAGAAAGGTTCTACAAGCAGTGGTGCCTTCCGTTTAAGGTCCCTGTCTTGTCCCTCCCTTTATCCGTGTCCTAAAGCTTTGGTATTGGTATCCCACAAGTAAGGATGAATCCGTGGACTCAATACATCTTACAAGAGAAAACATAATTTATGCATTTACCTGATAAATTTCTTTCTCTTTGTTATGTATCGAGTCCTCAGGCCCGCCCTGATTTATTAAGACAGGCATATATATTTTGTATTTTATACTTTCAGTCACACACTGCACACCTATGGTTTCCTTCTCTTTTTCTCCGTAGCCTTCGGTCGAATGAACTGGGGGGTGGAGCTAAGGGGGGAGCTATATAGGCAGCTCTGCTGTGGGTGCTCCCTCTTTGCCACTTCCTGTAGGGGAGGAGAATATCCCACAAGTAAGGATGCATCTGAGTACTCGATACATCACAAGAGAAATAAATTTATCAGGTATGCATAAATTATTTTATGTTTTCTTTTAGTCCAGAGATTGTTAACGTTTTGGAGAGTGGTATCACAGCTCCTTAAACAACATTAATTGAAAGAAAACAAAATAATTAGCTGCCCTTGAGTAATAGTTACCGTCCTTTGGTTTGGGTCGATGGACCATCTTAGATGCTGAAAAGAAGATGTATGGCAGGCACAATTGTCATAGGTTGCGTGTAGTGTTCACTTGCAATATGTAGAATTTATAATCCCCAGTTGTAATTGCCTGTTATTAATTAACAAAGTCAGGAGTTGAAATTGTGAATGCAGCAATTCAGTTGCTGCCATTGTGTGATAACTTTGTGAGTCTCAGTTGAGGTGAGGTTATTTCTTTTTTAAGACACAATGAGTCCACGGATCATCTTAATTACTAATGGGATATTCACCTCCTGGTCAGCAGGAAAAGGCAAAGAGCACCACAGCAGAGCTGTTTAAATAGCTCCTCCCTTCCCTCCCACTCCAGTCATTCTCTTTGATAGGAAGAGGTAAAATGAGGTGTTAGATTAGATTCCTTAACTAAGAGTTTATTATTTTTAAAGTAGTGCAAGATTGTGCTGCTCTGTTCTAGGGTGTAGCCGTAGTCCATATCAGTCTCTTCAGTAGAGCTTTTGGTGGCTTTAGAGCAATGGGACTTAATTCTCACTGCGCCTCCCATATATTTTGCTGCCCTAATCCTGATAACCTAAGTAAGATTGCTTAGTTTTATTTCTTTATCCTCAGGGCTATGGGAGGGAGGAGGACCTCTTAAACCTGCTGAGCTGCCCTACTGTCGGGCAGATTTCAAAGGTAAGTGCTGACTTTTTTATTATGGGTCTAGAAGCAAAAAAAGAGGATTCAGGACAGAGGAAGTATAGCACTTTACTGGGACATATTATCTCCTATATATAGTATATATATATATATATATACTATATATATATATATATATTAAAACACTTGTTGGATGTTAATAAACTGATAAAAATATCACTTTGAAGAAATTTTCCAAGATAACTCCGATTTGTCAGACACAAACACAACCCCTCTAGTGGAGAAACATATCCACCTTTAGTAAATGTAAGAGAAAAACAAACATTCAGAGAAGAATGTGACCTCTCACATTAGAACATTTATTAAGAGAGAGTTGCTCTGACACTAAAATCTATAACATTAACTCCTGCGGTAAGTTTAAGAACCCATCGGATTTTTATCGCATACACACCAGAGGCCAAGTTTTAGAGACTTTCTTTAAAAGGGTTGAATGTGATCTAACTGCTCTGAAAACAACAAGAAGCTAGATCGCATCTAATTTAACCAAAACAACAAAAATTGGCCTTAGAGGATCTTAGAAGCAGGAGGATATTGTTGTGCGCTCAGCAGATAAGGGTGGCTCAATAGTGGTTCTTGATAGAACAGACTATGTCAGTAAGCACTACGCCAATTACAGAATACTGAGCATTATACCCCTTTTGCCACGGTGATCCTACTATCAAGTACAACGTGAACTTTTGGCAATCTTGGAAGATGGTTTGGAGAGATGGGCACTTGACACAGATACCTTTGAGTTCTTGTGTGTTGATCACCCTATAGGTGCCCATCTTCCACCATCTTCCAAAATACATAAGTCTTTAACTGAGTTAAAGGACACCCCATTGGTCAGTGGGAATCGTTTCTCTAACAGAGCATGTGTCCCAGTGGATGGATGGCATCCTTCAACCGTTTGTACTATCACTATTTAGTCATCTTAGTGATACTAAGCATGTGATCAAACTGTTGGAACCTATGAAGTGGAATTTTGATTTATATCAAATGGGCAACCATTGATGTAGTTTCACTTTAATCCTCAATCTCTCACCAGAAAGGTTTGGAAGCAGTGGCATTTTTTCCTTAAAAATTATTCAGATTTTAGTGAAAACTTCCAAGAGTACATTCTGAGAGTTCTGGGTTTCCTGCTCACCCCATAACTATTTTAAATTTGAGGGGGAGTTCTATCTCCAGAGGTGTGGGACAGCTATGGGGGCTAAGTTTGCCCCCTCCTATGCCAACCTTTTCATGGATTGGTGGGAGCTGTCCCACATCTATGGAGATAGTAACTCCTACAGACATATGATCCGTTTTTATGGACGTTACATTGATGACCTCCTCCTCATCTGGTGTGGCGGGGACTCAGAATTCTCAGAATTTGTTGACTCTCTGAATAATAACAACGTTGGTATTAAATTTACTTCTGAGTTGAGTAAGAATACCACTAACTTCCTGGATATCACATTGGAGGGTACTGAACAAGGTAGAATCATTAGTAGAATCTATCGTAAGCCCACAGCGGGCAACGCATTGCTACACTGCCCACAGCTGTCATCCCCAGCATGTTCCTTTTGCTGTGCAAAGGGGACAATTTGTAAGGGTCAAACCGAAATTGCACTTTAGATCACACTTACCAGAAACAATCGTTTGAACTCAGCAATCGATTAAAGAAAAGAGGATATTCTAACCATGTTGTTCACAGAGCTCAACAAGAAGTTCAGAAGCTCAACAGGAACAGCTTAGTCGAGGGACACTTAAAAACATCTCCCAGCGCTGACACATCTTTCCAAGGTGTAACCTTTGTCACCGATTTTAGTTCGCAATACACTGAAATATGTAAGATAATTAAGAAACATTTTGCGTTTCTCTCTGCGGATGACAAAATTGGAGACATGTGTCAGAGCTGGTGTAAGATGCTCCTATAGAAGAGCTAAGACTTTGGCTAATGCATTATCGCCTTCATCCTTGCCTGAATTGAACAGACCTACGAGTGCTTGGTTAACTCATAAGGGTTTGTTCAAATGCAGACAGAAATGTCGGGTATGTCAGTACATTTTGGCATCTAACATTTTTAAATCTGAAGTTACGGGTAACTTTTTCCCATCACTAGTTTGCCTGAATGTACTTCAACCTATGTTGTATATGTACTCACCTGCATTTCCCTGTCACCTACAGTATGTAGGTCTAACAACAAATGAAGTAAAGGTACGCATCACAACCATCTGTCCACATTCAAGCAGGAGAAGCTAGTACACCTCTGGTTAGACACTTTTTCACGATGCCACAATAAGGACAATTAAAAGTCTTAGATGGCAAGCTATTGAAAGAGTATGTTGTCCACCTAGAGGGGGTGATCGTGATCGGCTACTACAAAAGAGGGAGATGTATTGGATCTTTAAACTTCAGACCCGAGTACCTTCGGGTCTGAACTCTGAATATGGATCTAATTAACTTCTGGAAATATCATGTGGTCATTCATCTCCATTCTTTTGTATTAGGCCTGATGTAAGAAAATTATAAATGACAAGAGTAATATTTACACTAAATATCAATATACAACGATACAGTAAGTCTACCATTTAGGAAGAGTCTACAACTCTATCTTTTCTCACTTGAACCATTGCAATTTTTAGAAGAACTAATACCTTAGATAAAACATTTATAAAATTTTCATAATACCTTCTCATTTGTCTTTTTAATTCAGATACCACTCATTTTTCAACTTTTTGTATAAATCTGCATCCAGTTTGAATGGCTTTAAGTTATTCTCTTAAGCGAAATTTGTGTGATATGATTCACCGATATTGTGTGGGTTATGAATTCCCATTGTGTAATAATGGGCATCATATACATACCTCATGTTAAGTGTGAACACAGGGCTAATAACCCCCCCCCCCCCCTATATTTCAGGTAATTGGTGCACTCCTATAATGCTTATATTTTTCAAATGGATAACTTGACCATTTGATATGAATTACCCGCTTTGCATTATTCAGGGTTTAAAATTAAAATAACCATTCCAGTTTGTAAAAACAAACATATATAATAAAATAAAATGTAAATATAAAAATATTTCCTTTTAAAAGTGTTTACAAGTTCACATGGGGTTAAGTATTTATTCCAGCTCAACGTGCCAATAAAATTTTAACCATTGGATTTTCCCAGCCACCTTAAACAGGTGAGCAGGGATTTTACCTGTAGCTATGATTACGCCGTGAGCGGCGAAACATGTCAGCAGCAGTCTTTCTACAAGTTTTGCTGGAGTTGTGAGACATGCCGATTTGATCATGTATTCATGGATTGTTTTAAACTGAAATAAATCAAGTTTTGGACCTGCAAAAATTCTCTGCAATTTGTTTCTTATTGCTATATATATATATATATATATATATATATTATATATATATATATATAAAGGAGGATTCTGCGACAGCATGGTAATGGCAGGCCACTGGGACTGAGGAGAGTGGCTTTTCTGGGGGCATTTGAACCGAGCTGAATTCAATAGGGCTCAGGAAATATGCCCAATAGACAGAAAGGGGCTAATCTGCTTGATGTATAATTTTAATGTGTAATGCACACTTATACCTTTCATTCGTTATTACAGTTTGCCCCAGTTTCACAAAGAAGGGGTCAGTTAGCTCCCGGTAGTCTGTCTCTGAGATAATTATGGCGACCGGGAGAGTGTGTATTGTTACGCCCACAAATTGCAATCTCTAGGTTTTACTATGCTGAGATGTGTGTTATCCCGCCCACGAGGGGCAGAGCTATGTTTGGGGCTGACTAGGCTGCACTCGCTTTATCGGAAGGTAGAGCGGTTATTACTTGCTAACGCAGTACTCTTGACTTCTGTGGGTCCGGATAGCGCTACAACTGCACCCGGATCTGTTTTGGGACATGAAGTTCTAAGGGTGAACGAGCATTAGGGCACCTCAACAAGATTTCACTGAGGTTAAGTAGTGCTCAATATTTGCGTGCTAATCTTACTACTTACTACTACTTAGTACTTTTTCTGCACACAAAGATAAAAAGTTTAAGTTTTAAAATTTAAAGTGACAGTATCGTATTTTGTCTGTTAATCTTTATTAAAAGAATTTCAGCTGTTATTTGTTTAATCCATCCTTTGTGTTTTAGGATGAAACAAGAGCACACCAAAATGAGTTACTTTTTTAATTTAACCTCTTAACGACTCATGTCGTACAGGGTACGTCTTGCACAATCTGGTCTTTAAAGACCAGAGACGTACCCTGTACGACATAGGAGTTTAAAGCAGCTGGAAGCGATCCTGATCGCTTCCAGCTGCTTTCAAGGTATTGCCGTGATGCCTCGATATTGAGGCATCACTGCAATACCTTTTCTGGCACACCGATGCAGAGAGGGCCACTCTGTGGCCCTCTCTGCATCGGCCATCGATGGTGCCGATCGTTGGTGGGTGGGAGCAGTGCTGGTGTCCTTCGGTCGCATTAGTGCCCGGTGTGTGTGTGGGAGCGTGCACGGGGGCGGGGGGAACCTGTGCGCGCACATGCGTGCGCACGTCCCCGTGATCAGCACTGTGAGTGTTTGCGATCAGGGGGGTGGGAGTGGGAAATCAGTTTGAGTGTTTGAGATCAGGGGGGTGGGAGTGGGAAATAAGATTTGAAAAAGGGATCAGGGGGGAGGAGGGGAGGGGAGGGGAGGGAGTGGGGGGCCATCTACAACAGAGATAAAAAAATTAAAAAAATTAAAAAAATGGACATTATTTTTGAAAAGTGGGTACTGGCAGACAGCTGCCAGTACCCAAAATGGCACCAAATAGTGAGAGGGGGTAGGGATAGAGAGCTGTTTAGGGGGGCTCAGGGGAGTTGGGTGGTAAGGGGGGATCCTACACTGCAGATAATATAAAAATGTAAAAAAACAAAAAACAAACAAACACAAACTTTTTTTTTATACTGGCAGACTTTCTGCCAGTACTTAAGATGGCGGGGACATTTGTGGGGTGGGGGCGGGAAGAGAGCTGTTTGGGAGGGATCAGGGGGTCTGATGTGTCAGGTGGGAGGCTGATCTCTACACTAAAGCTAAAATTAACCCTTCAAGCTCCCTACAAGCTACCTAATTAACCCCTTCATTGCAGGACATAATACAAGTGTGGTGCGCAGCAGCATTTAGCGGCCTTCTAATTACCAAAAAGAAACGCTAAAGCCATATATGTCTGCTATTTCTGAACAAAGGGGATTCCAGAGAAGCATTTACAACTATTTGTGCCATAATTGCACTAGCGGTTTGTAAATAATTTCAGTGAGAAACCTAAAGTTAGTGAAAAAGTGAACGTTTTTTTTTATTTGATCGCATTTGGCGGTAAAATGGTGGCATGAAATATACCAAAATGGACCTAGATCAATAATTTGGGTTGTCTACTACACTACACTAAAGCTAAAATTAACCCTGCAAGCTCCCTACAAGCTACCTAATTAACCCCTTCACTGCTGGGCATAATACATGTGTGGTGCGCAGTGGCATTTAGCGGCCTTCTAATTACCAAAAAGTAATGCCAAAGCCATATATGTCTGCTATTTCTAAACAAAGGGGATCCCAGAAAAGCATATACAACCATTTATGCCATAATTGCACAAACTGTAAATAATTTTAGTGAGAAACCTAAAGCTTGTGAAAAAGTGAACAATTTTTTTTATTTGATCGCATTTGGCGGTGAAATGGTGGCATGAAATATACCAAAATGGGCCTAGATCAATACTTTGGAATGTCTTCTAAAAAAAAATATATACATGTCAAGGGATATTCAGGGATTCCTGAAAGATAATTTTGAAAAAAAGTGGTCTGGAAATAGCAAAGTTCTATTTGTATTTATTGCCCTATAACTTGCAAAAAAAGCAAAGAACATGTAAATATTGGGTATTTCTAAACTCAAGACAAAATTTTGAAACTATTTAGCATGGGTGTTTTTTGGTGGTTGTAAATGTGTAACAGATTTTGGGGGTCATATTTTCTATTTTCTATTTTTTTTATAGTAAATTATAAGATATGATGAAAATAATGGTATCTTTAGAAAGTCCATTTAATGGCGAGAAAAACGGTATATAATATGTGTGGGTACAGTAAATGATTAAGAGGAAAATTACAGCTAAACACAAACACAGCAAAAATTTAAAAATAGCCCTGGTCCTTAAGGGGTTAAAGAGACAGTAACCTTTTTTATGTGTCAATTATTATTAAAAAATTCTCTCTTTACGGAACCTTCTCCTTATAAGGTTTTTTTTGCTGTTTGGGAGTGTCTTGACTATGGTCAATTTATGCCACAATTTCTCCTATAGTGTCCCACAAAATGTTATGGCCCACATGCAGTGCTCTGCGCATCCTCTAATACTCCATTTGGAGTTACTTTGCATTTCATACATTATAGGTTTTCCCACATGGTAGAAAACATTACTTGGGGATTTGTTTTCAATCATTTCTGTCTGGACAGATAGCTCAGCATGCTAAGGCACGGTGGCTGAGCTCTGTAGCAACCCAAGGGTTACAGGTTCAATCCCCGGTGAGGTCCACCCAGCTTTTTATCCTTCTGAGGTTGATAACATGAGCAGCGTCTTGAGACCCTTTCGGGTGATTAGCAGCGCTTTACAAGTACACAATACATACATACATACTTGTAATGACTGAGTAATTATAAGGATGATTGATTCCGTAGTGACTATCCCGAATGCCTCTTCCTTGTTACCTGAAAGGAAGATACTTCGAGATTATCTGGGAGAGAATTCTCAGACGGAATAATATCTTTATTTGATCCTGAGGTTGTTTTATTTCAGTTTTTTAGCTTGAACACCTCCATTTGTTTCCTTAGGAGGTTTTAGCTACCCTGGGCGACTGACTAACGGCGTAGTGTATTCTAGTGCGTCCAGTAAGTTATAAGGAATGGAAGAGACAGCATTCCCTATATTTAAAAACATGTTTCCCATAGCCGACTCAGATAAGGAGGCTGGGCAATCATTCCCTAGGGTGGAAGGAGTAGTTGCAAGCTAAGCTAAGAGAACTACTATAACCTTAGAGGATAGTTGGGTTTTTGAAGGTCCTATGGACAAAAATTAGAAAAGGGATGTACACCAGGGCTTACAATGGCAACCAGCTGTATACTTTGCTACCGTCACTAGTGCGACGGCATATTGGTTTGATGCGTTGTCTGATGCTACTAAATCAGAAACTCCCCTGGATGAAATCCAGGATAGGATTAAAAGCTTTTCAAATTGGCTAATTCCTTTATTTCAAATTCTTCCCTTCAAGTTTTCAAACTGGGAGCATAGGTTTCAGGTATGTCTGTTCCAGCTCACAGAGCTTGGGTTCGAGATGTTCAGGCTTCCTGGGCAATAGATAATAGTGTCCCAGGTGTCAGGGTTTTTTTCCTGTTGTTTTTGCCATGTGCTGCTGGCAGCCATTTTACTCACCTCTCTTCCTGACTATGGTGCATTGTGGAGGATGCTGCTCAATTCCTGCACTTCCTTTTATGGTCAGACTGGTGTGCATCATCCATGTGAGACAGGATGCAGTCTCAGAATTGTGATGTCATCACTTATTATTTAAAGGGCCTCTGTTCAGTATACTTTGCCTTTGCGTTGTCTCAGACCTGTTTGTGAGAGTTCCTGTGTATTACCTGGCTGCCTGACGTCCTTCCTGGTTCCTGATCCTTGGCTTGTTCCTGACTCTGCTGTTTTCCTTGTTCCTGATTCCGGCTCGTCTGACTATTTGCTTTGGCTCCTGACTCGGCTCGTCTGACTACCAGCTCTGGTTTTGATTCCTGACTTGTTATTTGACTTGTGGACTTTTTATTATTTTTTGCTATTAATAAAGGTGTGATTATTTTTGCACTTCTTGTCTCAGTCTGATTCCTGGCACCCTGACATTACTCAAAGGCCATGAATCCTGATGGTGCTAATAATCTACCTTTACCTGCCATAATTTCCAGGATGGATGTACAGGATCACTGCTTGGATCAATTTGCACTAGCCCTGCAAACCCTGCTGACTCGCACTGCACATTTGGACCAAAGTGTCCTGCAAGTTATGGCTGCTCCTGTTTCCGCTGCTGCACCTATGCCTACCAGGAGCATGTCCGGTTCTGCACCTCTACCTCAGCGATATGGAGGCGATCCTATTCAGTGCAGAGGGTTTTTGAACCAGGTGGGCATTTATTTTGAGATGTTACCTCAGATGTTTCCCTCTGACAGAGCTAAGGTGGGATTTCTCATCTCGTTACTCTCTGACACAGCTCTTGCCTGGGCTAATCCTTTGTGGGAGACTAATAAACCTGTGATTTCAAATTACCCTGAATTTGTGGCCTCCTTTTGAAGGGTCTTCCGGCTTTGGAGGAGCATCTCCGGCAACTCCGTTCCACGTGGGTGCAGATTCAGAATTGCCTTCATCCTTCTATGCAGCACCAAAAGTTCCAGGCTGATCGTAGGCGTCTGCCCGCACCTTCCTACCAGGTTGGTGAGAGAGTTTGGCTGTCCTCCCGCAACTTGAACCTTCGTGTGCCTTCCAATAAATTGGCACCCCGTTATGTTGGTCCTTTTCGAATACTCCGACGGGTTAATCCTGTGGCCTACGCTCTTGACCTTTCTCCTGCTATGCGCATCTCCAATGTTTTTCATGTCTCCCTCTTGAAACCATTGGTTTGTAATTGGTTTACCACTGTGTTGCCTCGTCCCCATCCTATTTTTGTTGACAACCATGAGGAGTATGAGGTCAGCAGCATTATTGACTCTCGTATGTCCAGGGGCCGTGTACAGTATTTGGTTCACTGGAGAGGCTACGGTCCGGAGGAGCGTTCTTGGGTTCCCTCCTCTGATGTTCATGCTCCCGCCCTCCTCCGTGCCTTCCATGCCCGTTTCCCCAATAAGCCTTTTGTCCTCCCGCGGGGGAGGGGTTGTTGAGGGGAGGGTACTGTCAGGGTTTTTTCCCTGTTGTGTTTGCAATGTGCTGCTGGCAGCCATTTTACTCACCTCTCTTCCTGACTATGGTGCATTGTGGGGGATGCTGCTCAATTCCTGCACTTCCTTTTATGGCCAGACTGGTGTGCATCATCTTTGTGAAACAAGGATGCAGTCTCAGAATTGTGATGTCATCACTTATTATTTAAAGGGCCTCTGTTCAGTATGCTTTGCCTTTGCGTTGTCTCAGACCTGTTTGTGAGAGTTCCTGTGTATTACCTGGCTGCCTGACATCCTTTCTGGTTCCTGATTCCTGGCTTGTTCCTGACTCTGCTGTTTTCCTTGTTCCTGATTCCGGCTCGTCTGACTATTCGCTTTGGCTCCTGACTCGGCTCGTCTGACTACCAGCTCTGGTTTTGACTCCTGGCTTGTTATTTGACTTGTGGACTTTTTATTATTTTTTGCTATTAATAAAGGTGTGATTATTTTTGCACTTCTTGTCTCAGTCTGATTCCTGGCACCCTGACACCAGGGATACAAACTAAAGTTCAAAAGTTTTCCTCCCAGAGTCAGGTTTCTGCTTTCAAGATTATCTGAAGATCAGATAAAAAGGAGAGGCATTCTTACACTGCGTAGGAGACCTCTCAGACCTGGGAGTGATTGTTCCAGTTCCAATACAGGTACAGGGTCTGGGTTTTTTATCCCAATCGGTTTGTGGTGCCCAAAAAAGAGGGAACTTTCAGACCACTTTTTAGATCTCAAGAGTCTAAACAAATTTCTTAGTGTACCGTCCTTCCAGATGGAGACTATTCATTCCATTCTGCCCTTGATCCAAGAGGGTCAATTTATGACAACAGTGGATTTTAAGGTCGCGTACCTTCATGTGCCATTCACAAGAATCGTCTCAAGTTCTAAGGTTTGCCTTTCTGGACAAACGCTTCCAGTTCATGGCTCTTTCTTTTGGTCTTGCCACAGCTCTCAGAGTTTTTACAAAGGCTCTGGGATCGCTGTTGGCGGTGTTTCGGTTACGGGGCATTGCAGTGGCGCCCTATCTCGATGACATCCTAGTCCAGGAGCCATCCTTACAGCAAGCAAGATTTTACACAGACAAGGTGTTATCCTTCCCACGATCGCACGGGTGGAAGGTAAATTTGGAAAAGAGTTCCTTAGTCCCAAGCACAAGGGTAACTTTCTTGGGAACCATAATAGATTCCATATCAATGAAGATTTTTCTGACAGAAGTCAGGAAATCAAAGATTATCGATTCTTGTCTAGTCCTTCAGACCACTCCTAGGTTTTCAGTGCTCAGTGCATGGAGGTAATTGGGCTGATGGTGGCAGCAATGGACATCATCCCTTTTGCTCGGTTCCACCTCAGACTTCTGCAGTTAAGCATGTGCAGGCAATGGATCAGAGATTATACAGGTTTGTCTCCTTGAATACTACTGGAGCAGGAGACAAGGGATCTCTTCATTGGTGGTTGTCTCTGGTTTCTCTCCCGGGGAACCTGCTTTTGCAGACCATCTTGGGTGATTGTGACAACAGACACCAGCCTTCTAGGGGAGCAGTCTGTGGCTTCCTAAGGGCTTAAGGGGTTTTGGACTCAGCCAGAGTTTGTTTTCCTATAAACATTCTGGAGCTGAGAGCGATCTTCAATGTTCTTCTGGACTGGCCTCTGTTAGCCTTGGTCCAGTTTATTAGGTTCCAGTCGGGCAAAATAATGTCAGTGAGAGGTACGAGGAGTTCCTTAGCATTGACAGAGGTATCCAAAATAATTCAGTTGGCGGAGGCCCATTTCTTGCTACCTGTCGACGATTCACATCACAGGGGTGGACAACTTGGAGGCGGATTTCCTGAGCAGGCAGAGCTTTCATCCGGGGAAGTAGGAACTCCATCCGGAAGTGTTCTCCAGCTATTTCCTCTGTTTGCCTTTCCTCCTCGGATCATTGCTCGAATCAAGCAGGAGAGGGCATCGGTGATTCTCATAGCACCGGCTTAGCCTCGAAGGATTTGTTATGCAGATCTGTTGGACATGTCATCTCTGCCACCTTAGAGACTTCCGCTGAGGAAGGACCTTCTTGTTCAAGGGCCCCTCCTTCACCCAAATCTGGTTTCTCTAAAGCTGACTGCTTGGAGATTGATCGCTTCATATTATCCAAGCGGGGTTTTTCTAACTTGGTCATTGAGACCATGATTCAGGCTCACAAGCCTGTCACTAGAAAGATTTATCATGAGATATGGCGTAAATATCTCTATTGGTGTGAATCCATGGGCTACTCATAAAGGAGTAGAGTTAGGAATCCTAGAATTTGTCCTTTCTCCAAGAGCGTTTGGAGAATGGTTTATCGACAAGTTTCCTAAAGGGTCAAATCTCTACCTTTATCTTTTTTGTTACACAGACGTCTGGCAGATGTCCCAGATGTACAATAATTTTCTCAGGCCTTGGTCAGGATCTGGCCTGTGTTCAAACCAGTTACTCCTTCCATGGAGTCTGAATTTAGTTTCTAAAGTTCTTCAAGGGGCTCCGTTTGAGCCCATGCTTTCCTTAGATATTAAGTTGTTATCTTGGAAAGTCTTATTTCTTGTTGCTATTTCGTCTGCTCGGAGAGTGTCAGAGTTCTCGGCATTACAGTATGAGTCTCCTTATCTTTTTTTTCCATTCAGATAAGTTAGTTTTCACGTACTAAATTAGGATTTCTTCCTAAGGTTGTTTCTGATTGGAACATTAATGAGGAGATTGTTGTTCCTTCTTTGTGACCTAATCCTCCTTCTCAGAAGGACCGACTTTTGCACAATTTGGACGTAGTCCGTGATTTAAAAGTTTTATCTGCAGACGACTAAGGTTTTTCGTCAGTCTTCTTCTTTGTTTGTGGTTTTTCTCTGGAAACCCGAAAGCGACAGAAAGCTACGGCTACTTCTCTTTCTTTTTGGGCGGAAGAGTATCATTCGTTTTACATATGAGACTGCTGTCAGCAGCCTCCCGAGAGAGTAATGGCTCATTCCACTAGTGCTGTTGCTTCCACATGGGCATTCAAAAATGAAGCTTCTGTGGAACAGATTTTCAAGGCTGCAACTTCGTTCTCTCTTCACACTTTTTCAAAGTTCTACAATTTTGACACTTTTGCCTCGGCTGAGGCTGTTTTTTTGGGAGATAGGTTTTTTCAAGCAGTGGTGCCTTCCATTTAGGTTTCCTGTCTTGTCCCTCCCGTATCATCTGTGTACTCTAGCTTGGGTATTGAATCCCATTAGTAATTAAGATGATCCGTGGACTCATCGTGTCTTAAAAAAGAAAATTTATGCTTACCTGATAAATTTATTTATTTCTTGGTTTTTCTAAACTTCAGACACCTCTGCACCTTCTCTTCCTAACTTCGGTCGAATGACTGGAGTGGGAGGGAAGGGAGGAGCTATTTAACAGCTCTGCTGTGGTGCTGTTTGCCTCCTCCTGCTGACCAGGAGGTGAATATCCCATTAGTAATTAAGATGATCCGTAGACTCATTGTGTCAAAAAAGAAATAAATTTATCAGGTAAGCATAAATGGGTTTTTTTGAGGGAGACGCCTGCTGTGGTTTTCCTCTGGAAGTTGATTGTTGTTTCTGCCAGCATTCTGGTTGATGTTGTTAGCTTTTTTGAGTAGGCAGTAGCTGCATGTTGGCAGTTAAAAAGCAGTCCGGAGGTTCTAAGTCAAGGACTTTGCAAAAGGCTGTAGCTTCGGATGGTGTTCTGCATGTGAGTTTTCTATTTTCATGTAGCACATATAGTTAAAAGGGGAAGCCCCATCTATAGAGTAAAGTAGTAAGGGGATTCAATTCCCTACGCCTCTGCACGGTGCATGTAGAGAGATCTGCATAAAACTGTGGAGTATATTACCCCTGAAACGTACAGGCTGGTTTCTCTGGAGAGATTCAAATGTTCTTTTTATCTGAATTGCTGAATGTTAATGATAATGTCTCTAGGAGGGGCTGTGTCAGGGGGTTTATATCTTAAAGCCCTGTGTGCTCTATCCCATTGTATGTCAGTTGATGTAGAGGAACCTTTCAGGTTTTGAAAAAGAGCTGGGAGATATTTGGGTAGGTCTTTCTGTAGAAATTACTTGGGGATCCCCTGTATTCTCATATTTTTTCTACGGTTTCGGTTTTCGAGATCCTCTATCTTATCATGTAGTGTGTCCAGGAGAGTTGATTGTTGTGTTGTTTGATCCTGCAGTTGATCTACCTCTTCACATATAAGATCAGAATTGTCTTCTAAAGCCTCCACTCTAAAACCAAGAGTGAGAATTTCTTGCTTCAGCTTGGCCAGTTCTTCTTTCATACATGTTCTAATGATCTCTGCGATGTCTTGTATAGATGTTAGCGAGGTTAGGATAGATGTAAGTTTTTGTGTATATAGCTCAGTAGAGGGCAGGGCCGGAATGGGAAATCAGAAAGGTCCTGGAAATTTGTATAGACCGGCCCGGCCTGGCACTGCCCCCTCCAGTCCAGCCCCGCCCCCTCCAGGCCAGCCACGCTTAATGTGGGGCAGTGACCTTAGCCTACCTTTAGCCTTCTTTCTTCTGGACCTTTCTGCAGCAGGGTGGCAAGCTGGCAGCTGCAGGTATCCCTCCCTTTCCTCTTCTTCTGTCTCCTACGCTCCGCCAATCCGCCATGTCTGCCCAGTCTGTCTAGGGGGGACATCACTGACGTGGAGGGGGCGGAGTTAGAAAGTGTGCTCAAGCACAGGAAAGGTACGCAAGCTCTGTACAAGAGATGGGGGGGAGCAGCAAAAGGAGGTGGGAATCTTGGTAGTTTACGAGGAGAGTGAGGCTAACCTGCAGGTGTGGAGAGTGGGTTGGGCCTGGCCAGGATGAATGGGAGTGCATGATGACATTATCGACTGCCGGGCCCGCCCCTTCCCTCCCGGCCCATTTTGTTGCTGCTCTCTCTCCATTGCAACTGAGCAGCCTCTGCCGGCCGGCGGCCCACCAGGATTTTTCCCGGTATCCCTGCGGCCCAATCCGGCCCTGGTGGAGGGTGATGAACTGTGTGTATTAAAGATATCCCTTTCTGGAGTATACTGGAGTTCTGGTTCTGAGCTAGGTGACGTGCATTCATTTGTAGAGAAAAATTTGCTCCAGAAGGTTCTTTCACCACGGTAGCTTTGGTAATGTTTGCAGGTTTAATTTATTTTTTAGCAGCCATTATTGGTATATTAATAACTTTATTTATAGTAATAAGATCCATTACATACATGACAAACCGGATAACATTGATACCAATACTTTGTTATTTCCACAAAGCTGAAGTCATTATACAGTACAAGAAGCATAATCCAGATAGGCGGGTAGGCTGATGTGTCTGCTGTTCTGAGTGCCTTTTGTCTGGCGCAGGCTTTTTTTAAAAGACCACACAATTCCAAAAGATATATATGTTTTAGCCTCACAAATTCCCTCCCAATTAGGGCAATTTATATCACATCTTCAGTTCACTTAAAGGGACAGTCTAGGCCAAAATAAACTTTCATGATTCAGATAGAGCATGTAATTTTAAACAATTTTCCAATTTACTTTTATCACCAATTTTGCTTTGTTCTCTTGGTATTCTTAGTTGAAAGCTTAACCTAGGAGGTTAATATGCTAATTTCTTAGACCTTGAAGCCCACCTCTTTCAGATTGCATTTTAACAGTTTTTCACCACTAGAGGGTGATAGTTCACATATTTCATATAGATAACACTGTGCTCATGCACGTGAATTAATCTGGGAGCAGGCACTGATTGGCTAGACTGCAAGTCTGTCAAAAGAACTGAAAAAAGGGGCAGTTTGCAGAGGCTTAGATACAAGATAATCACAGAGGTTAAAAGTACATTATTATAACTGTGTTGGTTACTGGGGAATGGGTAATAAAGGGATTATCTATCTTTTAAAACAATAAAAATTCTGGTGTAAACTGTCCCTTTAATAAAATAGAACTCCTTTAGGGCAACTTGAGATCTTTTCTTAACAAGTGGGATAAGGTGATTGTCATTTTCTCTTCCCACCCAAAAGCAGATTTTATACACATTTCATGCCTCTCCTGTTTTCTTGCTGTTGATACAATCAGAATCCTACCCTTCACACTGTAGACAGATAGTGTATTAGTAGCATTCCTTAAT
This sequence comes from Bombina bombina, assembly GCF_027579735.1. Lineage (NCBI taxonomy): Eukaryota > Metazoa > Chordata > Amphibia > Anura > Bombinatoridae > Bombina > Bombina bombina. Next base: position 166,827,249 of record NC_069505.1, on the reverse strand, counting down.
ACCTAGGAGGGTTTGTTTTTTTTTTCTCCACTTTTTTTCAGTTTCTGGGACTCTATAGAAAAAGTTCAAAGAGAAGAACGAGCAGTTTACTTTGTAATTTATTTATACTGTTTTCATGATTTATAAACTGTTTATGTAGTGACTTATGACAATGCTGTGTGTTCAATGTTTTTCTTTCACAGCTGGAATGATTGGTTCATAATTCCAAGTGTATTTGATAATGTATTATGTAACGCTGTATATTATCACTGTTCCTTCTCTTGAAACTATTTTAAAAATATTTGTAAAAACCTTAATTATTTACATGTATTATACATAAATAAAGTCCAAGTTAAGAATCCAAAAGGACTCCCTCTGCTCCAACAGCCTTTTTTATACCCCCCCCCCCTTAGGTTTGCCACCTCAGCCATGTTTTCCTGGACACTTATGAGTTACACATGCTGCAGGGTGTGCAGGGAGGAATATGTATACAGCTGTCCAGGGTAACTATTTGTGTGCTGTCCATGTGTGCAAATCATGTTGCCCTCTGCACACCCTCCAGTATGTGTAGCTCATAATTGTCCAGGAAAACATGGCCGAGGTGACAACCCTACCCCCTCTACAGGACAAAATTTACTTGCTGAGTGTTTTGAAATGATAACTGATTTAGCTGTGTCCAACAGTAAAAAAAAAAATGATGTCGGGGGGGGGGGGGGGCAGTTGGAGTTAACTCTGAAGCTGAACGGTCGCATATCACGGCAGCTTTGGCTATATTATATACAAATAAGTTTGGCGACCGTTCAGACTCTTATACTTTCCTACAGACTCTAGTTACCTATTCATTTAAACTTAAAGAGAGGGATACTCAGTGTACGGCATTTCACTGTTCTGGTGCCTATTTTGCTGATTAGAGATCTCAGGGCAGGAGCGACCATTTTTCTCTCTACGTGGCGATCAGAGTGAGGAACGAATCCGGCTAACTGCTGCCTTACTGTCTCCAATAACGACAATCACTGTGGAATCATAACATGGAATAGGAAGCATGTTTCATCAAGGAAATAAGTAATCTCCTAGACACTTGCCGAGCTGTGTTTGAACTCACGTTCATAAAGGCATCCCAACCCATTGAAGGAGTAGTGTCTACAGAACTTGGGTTTTTTACATGCACCTCTATAACTGTCTATGAAAGTGGTGACGCTCTGGGGCCCCAGTGTCCGCCACCTATTCTGTATAATATATGGAGAGTTACAGAATCAGTCCCCACGGAAGCAGCAAGCCGTCCTGATGGGTTGGGCGCTAAAACCATGTTGTACAATACGGGGAGCCTCGCTACTCAGACTGCTAAATGTGGAACAATGGATCAAGCAATCTACATCACTCCAGTGAACAATCCGACTGTTAGGAAGCTTATAGCCAAGAGATACTTCCAGCCAGGGATAGCGATATCTACCCAGAGAAAATATCTGGTGCCACCACAGGAATTTCAAGTGATTCACTATGGAACAGTCCCTTACAGTAAGCTAGTTTGAGATATGGGGGACACAGTCCCCACAACGTTGCTAGGAGTGCATCTACCAGAGACCCAAATGTTTTTTGCTGCTTGGAACCGGTATGTGAAAATGCATATGAGCTGTGGCTGTTTGAGATTCTGGAGGGACATTTTTGCCCTCACCTTTCAAGCTGGTTTATGTATCTCCCAAAAAGTGGGTGTAGGCTAGAATACCAATAAGATGGATGTACATACTGAGGACTTAGTCTGATACATCAGAAGGAGTTGCTAACGGACACCCCTCATAATTGTTATGACAGTTAGTAGACAGTTGCTCTATATGTATTATAATTATCTATCCTTTCGCCTAGCGCTATCACAATCAGCTGTTTAATACTTTGTATTACTTATAGGAATGATAGTAATTTTGATAATAAAGATCTATGGATGTGAAAAGTCATATAGTACTACCTAAGCTTGTTATATACCATCTCTTTCTCTGTGTTAATTTTATTAAGGAGTTCTATACAGGGAGTGCAGAATTATTAGGCAAGTTGTATTTTTGAGGATTAATTTTATTATTGAACAACAACCATGTTCTCAATGAACCCAAACAACTCATTAATATCAAAGCTGAATAGTTTTGGAAGTAGTTTTTAGTTTGTTTTTAGTTATAGCTATTTTAGGGGGATATCTGTGTGTGCAGGTGACTATTACTGTGCATAATTATTAGGCAACTTAACAAAAAACAAATATATACCCATTTCAATTATTTATTTTTACCAGTGAAACCAATATAACATCTCAATTTTTACAAATATACATTTCTGACATTCAAAAACAAAACAAAAACAAATCAGTGACCAATATAGCCACCTTTCTTTGCAAGGACACTCAAAAGCCTGCCGTCCATGGATTCTGTCAGTGTTTTGATCTGTTCACCATCAACATTGCGTGCAGCAGCAACCACAGCCTCCCAGACACTGTTCAGAGAGGTGTACTGTTTTCCCTCCTTGTAAATCTCACATTTGATGATGGTCCACAGGTTCTCAATGGGGTTCAGATCAGGTGAACAAGGAGGCCATGTCATTAGATTTTCTTCTTTTATACCCTTTCTTGCCAGCCACGCTGTGGAGTACTTGGACGCGTGTGATAGAGCATTGTCCTGCATGAAAATCATGTTTTTCTTGAAGGATGCAGACTTCTTCCTGTACTACTGCTTGAAGAAGGTGTCTTCCAGAAACTGGCAGTAGGACTGGGAGTTGAGCTTGACTCCATCCTCAACACGAAAAGGCCCCACAAGCTCATCTTTGATGATACCAGCCCAAACCAGTACTCCACCTCCACCTTGCTGGCGTCTGAGTCGGACTGGAGCTCTCTGCCCTTTACCAATCCAGCCACGGGCCCATCCATCTGGCCCATCAAGACTCACTCTCATTTCATCAGTCCATAAAACCTTAGAAAAATCAGTCTTGAGATATTTCTTGGCCCAGTCTTGACGTTTCATCTTGTGTGTCTTGTTCAGTGGTGGTCGTCTTTCAGCCTTTCTTACCTTGGCCATGTCTCTGAGTATTGCACACCTTGTGCTTTTGGGCACTCCAGTGATGTTGCAGCTCTGAAATATGGCCAAACTGGTGGCAAGTGGCATCTTGGCAGCTGCACGCTTGACTTTTCTCAGTTCATGGGCAGTTATTTTGCGCCTTGGTTTTTCCACACGCTTCTTGCGACCCTGTTGACTATTTTGAATGAAACGCTTGATTGTTCGATGATCATGCTTCAGAAGCTTTGCAGTTTTAAGAGTGCTGCATCCCTCTGCAAGATATCTCACTATTTTTGACTTTTCTGAGCCTGTCAAGTCCTTCTTTTGACCCATTTTGCCAAAGGAAAGGAAGTTGCCTAATAATTATGCACACCTGATATACAGTGTTGATGTCATTAGAACACATCCCTTCTCATTACAGAGATGCACATCACCTAATATGCTTAATTGGTAGTAGGCTTTCGAGCCTATACAGCTTGGAGTAAGACAACATGCATAAAGAGGATGATGTGGTCAAAATACTCATTTGCCTAATAATTCTGCACTCCCTGTAGTTACAACTTGTACTCTGCTCATTTTTTATTATATATTATGTTATACCTACACAAAGGAATCCAGACCTGGGTCTAATGGGTGGGGGAGATATGGTAGAGTCAATGGAACCCATGTGACTGTATGTTATTTTGCTCTGACTTTGGCTTGAATATGTTACCTACCTGTTTAGTTACAGTATAAATTATATCTTACAGTGTTATAATTTAACTATTTAATTTATTATGTACCCCACTGTTCTCTGATATATTGACTTTTTTAGCTTAAAGTACTAAGCAATACCCCTAGTATAACTCATTATATTAATATAAGGTGGCCAGCTAAGAAGATTTGGTTCTATGAGACTATTTTGCTGCTACTAATACACCTATCCAATACCTACCTGTAGAGAGAATGTACTTATATCATGTTATTGACCTTTAGAGTGTTCCCCTACTGTGCTAGTATAATTGCCTGCCCTGCTGTCAGTGGCCAGTATGGTGGGGCACGTAGTTTTAATTGCTGACACATAATGGAAGATAAATTGTAAATACCAATTCTCACCACTAGAGGGGAGCCAGCAACCAGCTGTAGTTTTATTTCTGTAATAGTCCTTATTTAAATCCCTATGACTTAGTGTGACACTGATTTATAGAACCTTTTCTTATCAAGATACGAAGTAGCCCTAATAAAACCTAATTTAGGTCCCTCCTACCCAGTACACCAGGATTAAAAGCTTATACATCCAGATTTAACACCGTCATACTCTCCTACACTACACATTATTTGTCAAGGTAAAACTGTACAACAGCTAGTTGAGACCCCACTGAACTATATGTATGACATCCCATGGTCTTTTAGAAGGCAGACATCCGTGACTTAGTAACTTTTGGCTAGATTAAGAGTTTTGCAGTATGATTGAAAAAGCAGCGTTAAGGCTCTTTTTCACTACCGCTGGTATTACGAGTCTTGCAGGTTTAGGTGTACCGCACACTTTTTTGGCCATAACGCAACGTAACTACCGCAGCTTTCCAAAAGTCCTTTTCAATGGGACTTCCTTTGTGCCGGTATTACGAGTCTGCCTTGGAGGCCAAAAAGTGAGCGGTACAGCCTATACCGTCAAGATGCATACCGTAAACTGAAAGTCAGTAGTTATGAGTTTAACGCTACAAAGTCGTAACATAAAACTCATAACTAAAGTGCTAAAAAGTACACTAACACCCATAAACTACCTATTAACCCCTAAACCGAGGCCCTCCCGCATCGCAAACACTAAAATAAAATTATTAACCCCTAATCTGCCGCTGTAGTCATCGCTGCCACTATAATAAACATATTAACCCCTAAACCGCTGTACTCCTGCATCGCGCCGGATGTCTTGAAGATGGAGCCTCTCCGCGCCGGATGGATGAAGATAGAAGATGCGTCTGGATGAAGACTTCTGCCGGCTTGGATGAAGACTTCGACCCACTTGGATGAAGACTTCTGCCGGCTTCGATGAGGACTTCTGCCGCTTCGTTAAAAATGGATGTTGGGTCTTCAAAAACTGTAAGTGGATCTTCGGGGGTTAGTGTTAGGTTTTTTTAAGGGTTTATTGGGTGGGTTTTATTTTTAGCTTAGGGTATGGGCGGAAAAAGAGCTAAGTGCCCTTTTAAGGGCAATGCCCATACAAATCCCATTTTCAGAGCAATGAGAAGCTTTTTTTAGTTAGGATTTTATTTGGGGGGTTTGGTTGTGTGGGTGGTGGGTTTTACTGTTGGGGGGGTTGTTTGTATTATTTTTTACAGGTAAAAGAGCTGATTTCTTTGGGGCAATGCTATTGGCAGTTTAGTTTAGGCTAGGTTTTTTTTATTTTAGGGGGGCTTTTTTATTTTGATAGGGCTATTAGATTAGGTGTAATTAGTTTAAATATTTGATAATTTCTTTTTTATTTTGTGTAATTTAGTGTTTGTTTTGTAATTTAGTTAATTGTATTTAATTAATGTAATTTATTTAATTTTAGTGTAATGTTAGGTTTTAGTGTAAGACAGGTTAGGTTTTATTTTACAGGTAAATTTGTATTTATTTTAACTAGGTAGTTAGTAAATAGTTAATAACTATTTAGTAACTATTCTAGCTAGTTAAAATAAATACAAACTTGCCTGTAAAATAAAAATAAAACCTGATAGCTACAATGTAACTATTAGTTATATTGTAGCTAGCTTAGGGTTTATTTTATAGGTAAGTATTTAGTTTTAAATAGGAATTATTTAGTTAATGATAGTAATTTTTATTTAGATTTATTTTAATTATATTAAAGTTAGTGGGTGTTAGAGTTAGACTTAGGGTTAGGTTTAGGGGTTTATAACTTTAGTATAGTGGCGGCGACATTGGGGGCGGCAGATTAGGGGTTAATAACTGTAATGTAGGTGGCAGTGACATTGGGGGCGGCAGATTAGGGGTTAATAACTGTAATGTAGGTGTCAGCGGTGTCGGGGGCAGCAGATTAGGGGTAAATAAATGTAATGTAGGTGTCGGCGATATCGGGGGCAGAAGATTAGGGGTGTTTAGATTCGGGGTTTATGTTAGGGTGTTAGGTGTAGACATAAGTTAGGCTTTTTTCAGCCGGCTCTCCCCATTGATGTCTATGGGGAAATCGTGCACGAGCACGTAAAACCAGCTCAAAGCAGCGCTGGTATTGGAGTGCGGTATGGAGCTTCATTTTTCTCAACGCTCACTTATTGCCTGCTAACGCCGGGTTTATGATAACCTGTAATAGCAGCGCTGTAGGGAGGTGAGCGGTTACAATAACTTGTAAGTTAGCACCGAGCAGCTCATAACGCAAAACTCGTAATGTAGCCGTTTATTAGTTAAATTATTCCTACCTTCCCAAGAATCCAAGTTTTTTTTGTCACTAGATCCCCCCCCCACATAATGGTTTACTTCAGTAAACTTAGGAAAATATATCCTTAGAACTATATCCCCCAATTACCATAATTAATGCATACTAATTACAGAAGCAATTGAATGGACTGAATGGACTGAACAATGTATAACACTCATGCTTAGTTAATCTAACCAAATACTTAAAGGGACAATCTAGTCCAAAATAAACATTCATGATTCAGATAGGGCATGTAATTTAAAAAAAATTTCCAATGTACTTTTATCACCAATTTTGCTTTGTTCTCTTGGTATTCTTAGTTGAAAGCTAAACATAGGAGGTTCATATGCTAATTTTTAAGCCCTTGAAGGTCGCCTCTTATCTCAGGGCATTTTGACAGTTTTTCACCACTAGAGGATATTAGTTCATGTGTGTCATATAGATAACACTGTGCTCATGCACGTGGAGTTACCTAGGAGCCAGCACTGACTGGCTAAAATGTAAGTCTGTCAAAAGAACTGAAATAAGGGGGCCGTCTGCAGAGGCTTAGATACAAGATAATCACAGAGGTAAAAAGTGTATTAATATAACAGTGCTGGTTATGCAAAACTGGGGAATGGGTAATAAAGGGATTATCTATATTTTAAAACAATAAACATTCTGGTGTAGACTGTCCCTTTAAATCCAGAGGATTAAATTGTACGCTGCTATCTAGAAATCAGAGTTGAGATCCTAATATAGCTCACTATACCATAGAACATGCCTCTTAATAATTGCTCTCAACAAACTCTCAGTGTATATAACACTAACAAGGAAATCCACAGGAGATACCATTAGGTTCTAGGTGAATCTAAGCATCATATGTTGAAAAACCCACTGTATAATAACTTAGCTTCTATCTACATGATATTTTTTCCTTCCCCCTCATTCTTGATATTACTGATCGCAATTACTTGTTGTCAATATTCATGGCCCAAGAGTGGTCGCTAATTGGAATGGGAATTAGTCCAATTTAAATATAAAAGAGGTTAAATATTGATTATATAGGTTAAGTATTTGTATATATGCAGAACTCTCTCCACTGTGTTACCTAAGTTTAAACGATTGTATCATGATTACATTGTAACCTTACTTTTGTTTATTGACTAAGTAACTTCAATAAAAATTATTTTAAAAATATAAAATAAATTATGTCTAATGGGTGCTTTTAAATTCTTTTTTCTAATATTGGGTTTGTGATCAACGATTGTTCTACCTGAGGTGTTGTTTCTCCTACATTCTTCTTTCTGCGAGGTGGGTGATACGAACAACTGTGTTATGGTACACACTAAAAATAACAGTTCCACACTTGGGGACATTTAAACCCAAAGCATGAAAAACGTTAAACTCTGCGCTACCAGGAATTTCAGAGAAAAACTTGCCCAAAGTATTGGAGAATATTTAGCATTTTTTGCTATCACTCCGTTTACACAGAAATAGGGCCTTAACTTTTTTTTTTTAAATTTAACTATAAAAACTATATATATTTTTAAAGCAGACAACCCAAAATGCGAGCTTGCGGTAGCAATTAACGCAACGAAAATTAACAAGAGATCAGATCTCTGGTTAATTTTCTAAATGTCCCCCAATTGTCCCCAAAATACAGTGTAGTGTAGTTTGTTAAAATAAAAAAGAGTAGCATTTAAAAAAAACAACAACAAAAAACTAAAAGCTGCATGAAGCAGTTATTAGGGGGTGTTAGGGAAAACCATCACTGAAAAGTGTTTTTGCATTGTGGTCTACGGGGAACTGTGTGTTCTCTATAAATGTATATGTATATTCTTATATACATAAATATTTATGTGTTAATATGTGTACATACTAGGCTATGATTACAGCTCACCGCCAAAACGCGTCAGCCAGTTCTCACTACACCACCTCCTTCTAGATTTGTTGTACCTCCTGATGGCTTTTTAACGAAATTTGAATAAATACTTTTTATCTGATGGATCGCTTACCTCCTTTGTGAAGATCTATATACACATAAAAACACATAAATATATATATGTATATTTTCATATACATATATATTTAAATTTGCTGCCCATCACTGCGCGACTTACCCCCTTCGCTGGGCTAGGTTCTCACTCCATGTATCATGGCATGAGAACGAGGCTCTCATTGGAGCCTATGGAAGTGCGCTCTCTTGAGCGCAATGCTTCCCTGCAATTTGCATGCGCTGGTATTACTGTGGAGATCAAATATCATACTCCGGTAAGCTATATTGTGTGTTACACTTATAATCTGGCCCACAATTGGTTAAAAGCAAAAATATATATTTATTTATAGAATATGAATACATTGTTACACTTCTTAAGCAAAAAAAAAAAGAAATATACAAAGGATACATCACCATAGTTGTATTCCTATCCATTTTTATGTAAATATATTTTGCTATATAGACGTATTTAAGAAGGACAGTTTATAACTGTAATCTAATGGTTCATTCTTAAATCTATGTTGTCAGAACTTAAACCATACATTAAATTAGATATAATGGAACTATAAAAGAAGTCTAGCTTTCATAAAATGTAAAAAACTTCAAAGGTACATAACTAGTATAGAGTAATAGGTCTATATCTTTACCTGAGAAAGGAGAAAAAAGGGGGGAGCAAATGGTAGGGAATGGTAGACAAGACATGAGAAGAGAAGGATTGGAAAGAGAGAGATAGTTGGATTTACGTTGAAAGGAGATAATAATCCTGTTACCTAACTGCTACCCTTAATAAATTTCCAAGAGTGCTTTTGAAAGACATCTTAATTACTTTAGGGGTTAAAGATCCTAAAGTTTCTGATGATAAGCCTTGTAATAATTTAAATTCAGTTTTTAAGACTGTTGTTAATCTCCCTGAGGTTTTCCCTTTTCCTGATGCTGTCTCTGGCAAGATATATTTGTAATGGCCTAAGCCAGGTAATTCATTTAATCCTTCTGCAAGGTTTAAAATGGTTTATCCTTTACCTGCTGCCAATGTTGATTTGTGGGAAACTGTTCCCAAGGTTGATGAGGCCATTTCCAATTTGGCTAAACGTTCTACTATTCCTTTGGGAGACGCTACTTCTTTTAAAGACCCTTTCATTGAAGGGCATTTTCACAAGCAGGGTATTTACTCAGGCCAGCTATTTCTATTGCTGATGTGGCTGCTGCTTCAACTTACTGGTTATCTAGTCTTTCAGAACAGTGTTCGGATGACTCTACTAGTGAAAATCTTTTGGGTTTACTCAAGAGTGCCAATTCTTTGATTTGTGATGCTGTGTTTGATATTATGAAGATTAATGTCAAAAGCATGTCTTTGGCAGTCCTTGTTAGGAGACCTTATGGCTTAAATCCTGGTCTGCTGATATGGTGTCAAAATCCTTCAGGGAAAGAAATTGTTTGGTTATGATTTAGATTTCTATAATATCTACTGTTACTGGAGGTAAACGGGATTTTCTTCCACAATACAAAAAGTCTAGAGGGAAATCTAAAGTTTATAAAATTATTTTTGTTCCTTTCGTCAGAATAAGGAACAAAAGGTTGACTGCTCAGAAGCAAGGCACATCTGGCAGTCTGTTGGCTTAATGCTAACTGGAACAATTTATAGCAGGTTAAGAAATCAATTCCTACTACCAAAAATGCATGAAGGTGTGGCTCTGATACAGAAATTCTGTTAGGGGGCAGGTTAAGCCTCTTTCAGGAGGCTTGGTTTCAGTCTGTACCAGATCCCTGGGTTCTAAATATAGTTTCTCAGGGATATTGAATAGGATTCAGAACAAGGCCTCCCAGAGAGAGGGTTTTTTTTTTTCTGTCCAATGTTCTAAGGAATCCTTTTTTGTCTCAGATCTGGAAGCTTTGGGAGTGATTTTACCATTTATTTTGCAGGAAAAGGCGATGGGATTCTATTTAAATCTCTTTATTGTTCCAAAGGAGGAAGGTACTTTCAGACCAGTTCTGCATCTGAAAGCTCTGAACAAGTTTGTATGTATTCCATCTTTCAAAATGGGGAAACTATTCAGACTTTTCTGCCTTTTGTTCAGCAAGATCAGTTTATGTCTCTAAAAGGTTAAAAGGATGCTTACCTTCATGTTACAATTCACAGAGAACATTTCCAGTTTCTGAGGGTTGCCTTTCTGGACAAGCATTTTCAGTTTGCTGCTCTACCATTTGGTCTGACTACAGCTCCAAGAATATTCACTATGGTTCTGGGTGCCCTTCTGTCTGTGATCATAACTTAGGTTATTGCAGTGTTTCCATACCTGGATGACATCTTGGTTCAAGATCCATCTTTTCCTTTAGCATAATCTGACACCAAACTACTCTTGTTGTTTCTTCAACAACATGGGTGGAGGATACATTTTGCAAATAGTTATTTAATTCCTCAAACAAAGGTAACTTTTAGGGGATTTCAAATAAATTTAGTCTCCATGAGTCTTTCTCTAAAAGAGCAGAGGTTAGGTTGTGTGAACCTTCAATCTCTCTCTTTCCCCTCTGCTGCTCTTTTTATGGAAGTCCTAGGTCTTATGATTGCAGCTCCAGATGCAATTCCATTTGCTTCTTTTCAAATGAGATCTCTTCAACATTGTATGCTTTGTCAATGGTGCAGAGATTATACTCAGCTGTCTCAAAAGATTTTTTGGGATCCCAGTACAATTCAGTCTCTGACTTGGTGGCTGGATCATCAATTTATTATTCAGAAGGCTTCTTTTGCTCATCATGCCTGGACTTTGATTACTAAAAGATTCATGTCTCTCAGGTTGGGGAGCTGTTTTGGGGTCTTTGAGAGCACAGGTAGTTTGGGATCCTTGGAGGGGTAGGAGGCTATCTATAAATATTCTAGAACTTTACAATTTTCAGGGTTCTTCAAGGTTTGCCTCTGTTGATAAGAGAGTCTCACCTACATTTTCTGACAGACAATATCCCAGCAGTAGCTTATGTCAACCATCATGAGAGAGTTGTCTCAAATTCTCTCATGAGAGGAAATCAATTCCTGTCTAGTCTCTGTGATTCTAAGTCTTCAATCTTTAAATCCAGGGAAGTGGTTTCTTCACGAGAATGTGTTCAATCAGATTATGGATCTTTGGGGTCTCCATGGCCTCTTGTTTTAACAACAAACTTCCAAGGTAGTCAAGGTAGGGACCCTCATGCAGAATTAGAGGATGCTCTAGTAGCTCCTTGGTCATTTCAGCTTGCTTATCTGTTTCCTCCTCTGGTACTTCTACCTAGAGTGATCAATAAGATAAACCTAGAAATATCACCAGTAATCCTGATTTCCCCAGCTTGACCTCACATGATTTGGTATGTGGATCCGGGTCAGATGTCCAGCTGTCCTCCTTGTTCTCTAAGGTCAGAACTTCTGTCTCGAGGTCTGTTTTTCCATCCAGATCTCAAGTCTCTGAACTTGATGGCATGGAAAATGAACGGTTAGTCCTTAGACATAGGGTTTTCTCTAATGCTGTAATTTAAAGGGACAGTATACACTCATTTTCATATAACTGCATGTAATAGACACTACTATAAAGAATAAGATGCACAGGTACTGATATAAAAATCCAGTATAAAACTGTTTAAAAACTTACTTAGAAGCTGTCAGTTTGGCTCTGTTGAAAAGGTAGCTGTAAAGCCCACTGCAAGTGGCAAATAAGACACTCCCCCCCTCCCCCTTCTTTTACATATGAAAAGACCCTTTACACAAACAGGAGCAAGCTGGAGAAGGTAGCTGACAGTATTCACATAAAACTTTGGGGCTTGGTTAGGAGTCTGAAAATCAGAGCAATGTTATTTAAAAATAAGCAAAACTATACATTTATTTAAAAAAAAAAACTTCATGGGCTATATAAATAGATCATCTACAAAACATTTAGGCAAAGAAAAAATGAGTGTATAATGTCCCTTTAAACCTTAAAGGGAATTGCTTTTGACATACTTGAATTTTAGCCAATCAATGCCCTCTCATAAGTAACTCCATGGCTTGAGCACAATGTTATCTATATGACACACATGAACTAATGCCTTCTAACTGTGAAAAACTGTCAAATGCATTCAGATAAGAGGTGGCCTTCAAGGGCTTAGAAATTAACATATGAGCCTACTTATGTTTAGCTTTCAACTAAGAATACAAAGAGAACAAAGCAAATCTGATGATAAAAGTAAATTGGAAAGGTGTTTAAAATTATATGTCCAATCTAAATCATGAAAGTTTAATTTTAACTATACTGTTCCTGTAGTTCAGGCCCGTAAGCATATTAGGAACATTTAGCATATGGTCTGGAAGGCCTATATTTTATTGGTGTGTGGATCATGTTTTTTTCCTGGCATTCATTCAGAATTCCTAGGATTCTGCAATTTTTACAGGATGGTCTGGATGAGGGCTTATCTATCTGCTAGTTCTTAGAAGGGGCAGATTTCTGCTTTTTCTGTCTTGTTTCATAGGAAGATTTGTTTTGTTCAGGTGTTGGTTCATACTAAACCTATAATAAAGCCAAGTTCTCCTCTATGGAATCTTTACTTGGTGTTAAGGGTTTTGCAGGCTTCTCCTTTTGAACCTGTGCATAATGGGGAGATTGAATGCTTTTCTGGAAGGTGTTATTCCTCTTGGCTATCTCTTCTGCTAAAAGAGCTTCTGAATTATCTGATCTTTCTTGTGATCCTCCTTATCTGATTTTTTATCAGGATATGGCAGTTTTACAGACTATATTTTACTTTTTGCCTAAAGTTGTTTCTTCAGGTAGCTTTAGCAGATATATTGTTGTCCCTTCCAGGGCCGCCACTAGAAATTTTACTCAACCATTGATCAGGGCCCCCCCCCCCCCTCCTTTGACATGTGCAATTTTTGACCAAGTGACTAAAACGTATATGCACTTTATTCTTAATTGTCTATTTAAACTTGGAAATGTTGTAAAGTTAGTAACATACACACACACACACAGACACACTCATACACTGAAACACACAAACACACTCACACATAAGGATTCACATATAGACACTCTAGCAGACACGCAAAGAAACACACTCAGACACAGAAACCCAAACAGACACTTAGCACTTGTTTACATTGACCTGACAAGTAATGAGGTATACTACAGTTTTGTAAAAAAAGGAGATTTAGAAAACAAAATATGGAGTTCTGGTTATCATTTTGTAAAGGAAGATGACAACTAAATGATGACAACAGCATGCAGTGGCTGAAAGGAAGGGCCCTCAACTGCCTAAACAATAATTTAAAGGTTAAATGGTGGATTGGTTACTTCCGGAAAGGTCTTGTTAGTCTCAAAGTCTGTAGAAAGATGCAAATAATTAGTAGTAAGGTCAAAATGTCCTAAAAAGGAACAGACAATGGACACACACACACAAACTCAAACTTGCACATACACCCAAGGAAACACAGACAGAGACAGCCTCAGAAAACACACAAAGACATACACACACACACACACAGAGACAACCACATGAAAAACACAAAAAGACATACATACACACACCCTCACTGAGACATCCACAGAAAACACACAAAAACATACACACACCCTCACAGAGATACCCACAGAAAACACAGAGATACATACATACATACACACACACACACAGACCCTCACAGAGACACCCATATAAAAAGCTCGAAGACATATGCACACACCCTCACAGACATCCACAGAAAATGCACAAAGACATACCCACCCACTCTCACAGAGAGACCCACAGATAAAAAATACATACACATAGAGACACAAAACAAAGCACAAAGACATAAACACATACACCCACAAAAACACTCACAGGAGGAAACATTTATGCACCTTGTATCTCCTAAATCAACAGTGTGTGATATGCATGATAAAAAAATTGCAGAAATTAAGAGATCACTTTTTAAAGAATCATATTTGTAAATGTGCAAACAAAAATAATTCTGTGAATTCAAAATTGTACATTAATGAGCTGGGTAGATGGCTAGATGAAGAAAAGTACCTTTAAAAGGTTGACATATGTTTGTTTGTTTTTTCCCCATTTTCCCCAACCAAGAGCACCACTTCAAATATAGTGTACACATTTTCCCATCTGTCAGCTGTACTTATGGATTTTGAAAATGCTGTACTCTATATGGTCTTGGTGGGACCATAAGCTGTGGTACTCATAAACATTAGATCTGGTTAAATGCAGGATTTAGGCTTGTTGGTATGTATTTCAAAACTAAGTCAGCTGTAGTGTAAACTGAACAGTTTTAAGTTAACCTGTCTCATTTCAAACACTGAGCAATCTTAGTCTGAGAGTATAAAATTGTATGCAGATGTAAAAATCTTATATAAAATGCCTCCTTGAATCTGGAAAGTCCTTGCATAAAGGGGCAGTAAACTGGAATGTAATATATATATATAAAATGCATATATGCCAAAAGGGCATCTACCATTTGTGTATTGAGGAGGAAACATTTCTGCATGGTTTTAAATATAGAATTTCTACAGCATTGTCAAACAATCATAAATACACTGCTGCTAAAAACATGTGTTTTTATGGACCCCTAGCCCCACCATACAACTACTACCACACTGAGGTTACAATCCAAAATTGCACAAATAAATAAAAAACATTTGCTAAGTAAGTCCTACCTCCTCTTCAAATGAAAGTGATCTGCCGTCTGACTCAGACACACACTGTACAAAGTGCACACTAAGAAATCCTCTCAAATGCTAATACTTTACTCCTTGTAATAACATTTCCCATGCTCAATTAGCACTCTGCTGTAGTACCCACTGGTGGCTGCCAAAATTTAATTTTTTTTTTTTTTTAGTTCTTGCCTCATGGGGCCCCCCTGGCTCATTGGGCCCCTGACAGCAGTCACCCCTGTCACCCCCTGATGGCGGCCCTGGTCCCTTCTTTATGTCCTAATCCCAAGACTGCGTCAGATAGATATTTCCATAATTTTGAGGTTGTTGGGGCATTGAAATATTACATTGATGCTACTTAGAACTTTAGACAAACTTCTAGTTTGTTCATTTACTTTTCTGGTTCTAGAAAAGGACAGAAAGTGTCTGCTGTTTCTTTGGCTTCATGGTTTTGATTCACAAGATTTACTTGGAGGCAGGTCAGCCTCCACTGCAATGGATTACTGCGTATTCTACTAGGCCAGTTGCCACTTCCTGGGCCTTCAAGAATGCAGTTTAAGTTGACCAGATTTGCAAGGCGCTATTTGGTCTTGCATACTTTTATCAAATTCTACCATTTTGAGGTTTTTGCTTATTCTGAGGCAGACTAGACAAACATTACCAGATTATTACTCTTCCATTTGGTCTTGCTACTTCTCCCTGTTTTTTTCAAATGTTCTGTGTACCCTCTTGGTAGTTATAAGAGCCCAGGGTATTTCAGTTTTTCCTTTTCTGGACATTATATTGATACAAGCTCCATCTTTACATTTAGCAGTATCTCACACCCATAGCCTTGTGTTGTTTCTTCAGCAACATGGTTGGAAAATCAATTTTCTAAAAGAGTTCTCTTGTTTTTCAGTCAAGAGTCAGTTTTCTGGTTGTTCATATAGACTCAGCTTCTATGAGACTATCTTTGACAGAACTGAGAAGGTTGAAGTTGGTTGCTTGTTCAAATCTTGAGTCTGTTGTGTGTCCTTAAGTAGTCCTTTGTATGGAAGTTTTAGGCCTAATTATTGTCACATTTGATGTTATTCTCTTTGCTCAATTTTACATAAGACCCCCATCAACTTTGCATGCTCTTTGAATGGTGCAGGGATCATACTCATTTTTCCCAGTATATCCTTTTGAATTCCAAGACAAGATCGCTCCTTTCTTGCGTGCTGGAACATTATGTTATCATTCAGTGGGCTTCTTTTGTTAGTCCTACCTGAACTATTATATTCTTTCAGGCTGGGGTACTGCACAGGGAATTTGGTCTCCTCAGGAGGTAAGGTTACCAATAAATATTTTGGAACTCTGTGTGATTTTCCAGGCCCATCAGAGCTGGTCTCCATTTTCCGTCAGACAATGTTACAGCAGCTTAGTCTCACAGGACTTTGTTTGTGGTTCTGGTTCAGGTGTCCAGTTGCCCTCCTTGGCCACTTCCTCTGCTATAGGATCTTCTGTCTCTAGTGTCAGTTTTTTTCATTAGAATCTAAAATCTCTAAGGTTGTTGGCATGGAGATTGACCGCTAAGTTGTTAGGCAGAGGGGGTTTTCAGAGTCTGTTGAGGAGACTTTGATTCAGGTTTGTAAACTGGTGACCACAATAATCTATCATAAGGTTTGGAAGGCCTATATTTTGTGGTGTTTGGATCATGGTTTTTCCTGGCATTCTTTTAGAATTCTTATGATTTTGCATTTCCTGAAGGATGGTTTGAATAAGAGTTTATCCACTAATTCTCTCAGAGGAACGATTTCTGCCCTTTCAGTTTTGTTTCATAAGAAGATTGATAATCTTCCTGATACTCACTGTTTTGTGCAGACATTAGCCAATATTTAACCTGATATAATCCAGTTTCTCCTCCTTGGAGTCTTATTTTATCTTGTCATATCTTGGTTTTGATGGTTTTGCATAAGGTGGATATCAAGCTTTTTATCTTGGAAGGTTGTGTTTCTTCTGGCTGTTTCTTCTGCTAGAAGAGTTTTCTGAGTTATCTGCTCTTTCTTGTGATCCTCCTTATCTTATTTCTTAACAGGATAAGGCAGTATTAAGAATTAAGTTTGATTTTTGACCTAAGGTGGGTAGGGAAATAATTGTTCCTTCTTTTCGTCTTAATCCACAGGATTATATGGAGAGGCTGCTCCAGAATTTGGTTGTTGCCAGAGCTTTAAATATCTATTTGCAGGCAACAACAAAAATTTCAGGCAAACTTTTAGTTTGTTCTTTTTTCTGGCTCTAAGAAAGGTCAGAAAGCTATGGCAGTTTTCTTGGCTTCTTGACTTAAGCTTTTGTTTTAGAATGCTTACTTGTAGGTAGTTCAGTCTGCTCCTAAACTAATTGTTGCCAATTTTACTAAGTCAGTTGCCTCATCTTGGGCCTTTAAGAATAAGGTCTCTGATGATCAGATTTGCAAGACAGCTACTTAGTCTTTTTTGCTACTTTCTCTAAATTCTTTCATGTTGATGTTTTTGCTTTTTCTGAAGCAGCTTTGATAGAAAAGTCCTTCAGGCTGTTATTTCTGTTTGATGTTGAATTCTTTTCATTGCTTATTTTTTTGCCTGATGAAAATTAAGAATTATTAAGTGAAACATATTAACTCGTTGGAAGAAAATAAATATATATAATGTCTAAATAGATGCTGGACCTGCTCTCATTACTTGTGGACTTCACTGCTTGTGTTTTAGTTTCACTGGAGTACTGGATGGCAGATTCTCACCACCTGTACGAAATAAAACATAATTTATGCTTACGTGATAAATTAATTTATTTCATGGTGGTGAGAGTCCACAAGACCCGACCCTGTTTTTTGTTCTGGTGGTAGTTTGTATTTTGTAGCACCTCTTTTTCCCCTGCTCCTTTAGTTTGCTCTATTTTTCCTTTTTCTACGTCTTTTTTGCTTGTCTATATGTCAGACTAGTTACCATAGGGGTTTGGGAATCTTTTTTCTCCTCATAGTGGAGTGTTTTTATACTCTGTGACAAAATAAACTTGTAAATGAAAGGAATATATTTTACCTCAAATGTTTAGCCACATCTCACTGTAAAGGGACTTAGCATCCACATTAAGATGCTTCTGCCACGTGCAGACACAGTCACTTTATTCCCCTTGTCATTTTAAGAAAGTGTACAATGAAATCTGATAAGCTTATGGTGAAATCCCACAAGATCACAGTTAAGTTGATGTTGTTTGGCTGTTGGGTTTTTTTCATCATTCAGATGACAGTAAAACATTTAGCTGAATATTATCTGTTCACAGATCATTTGCTCTGGTGAGATTAAGAAATTGTGAGGTAAAATATCTTTTTTTTTATTAAAAGTTATCTTTTTACAGATATGCTGCATCACGTTCAAGTGATTTTTGATAACATGTCCCTTTAAGTAAACACATATGCATAGAGGTGCTGTGGTACCAAATGATGACTAAGAAAAGAAAAAATATTTTTCTAATCTTGGGCAGCTTTCAACACTAGGGAAAACAAGCCTGTAAATGTTAAGTAAATACAAACTCATAGGGGTGCTGTGCTACCAACCTATGACTAAGAAAAAAAATAGCTTCACACTAGGGGCAGCCAGCTCATTAAGTGAACCCACATGGGTATGGGGGTATCAATCGATGATTAAAATGAGACAGCTAGCTAATTAATAAACAAGCACCTCAGTGCTGTGGTACCAACCTATAAAGAGAAAAATATAGCTTCACAATAGAAAAGGCTGGATCGTTAAATAAACATGCACCCACAGGGCTACTAAATTTCTATTTTTTACAGTGATTTGGTAATCACATTTTGTATATATTACTATTTATTGTTTTGTTTTTTTAGATATTACGGTTTATTGTCTCTTTAACTATATCTGCCTGTTATACTGTAGAAGTAATGTCAGTGGTTTTAGTAATTACAACTCTTCCAATAGGTTAGAATAGAAAACAAAGACAGCAATTACCCCCCATGGTTGCATATGATGTTTTCTTCTGATGAATTGGAATAGGATCCAGTAATAGATAGTCACAGTTTAAGCAATATAACTAGCTTTCTTATTGAGAGACCATTTATGGTCAAATACTAATGACCTTTTAGTACCACTAAACACCCTTTCATACTTACCATTCTCCTTAAAGTTATTAACGGTAGAGCCATGAATATGTATGTGCAATCTATACATTAAAATGTATAAATATTCCACTATATTTACTCGTTCTTTTCTCTCAAACAATCAGCATAGTTTTTATTTTGTGCCAAGTCTGTTCCATGACCTATTCTGTGATAATCTACTCATTTACCTCAGAACCACCCAATTCCTGTATAAATTGCCCTTCCATGCTGTGTCTTTAGTGATATAAAGAACAGTAAAATCTGTAGAATTTCTCCTGCACAATGAAAATGGGTATTTTTTTTTCCAACGTATGGATACGTAAGCTCTCTTTTGTGAACAGAGTGGATAGGGTCAGATAATGTTTGAAGGGAGAGTCTTTATGTTCCTCAAGCTTGAAGGTTTCCACATGGATGCACCTCCACACAAACAGATTGAATTATGAACAGACCTATTAATACGGGGATCGCAAGAGGTCAAGTTTTGTCTTCTTTTACCTCTATTCAGTATTTCTCTTAGAAATGGGAAAAAGAGGATTTTCAATAGAAAAAAAGAATATTCACAATTTTTTTGCATATTTTGACATCGGAAACTAAACTAACTGCTTATATATAATTGTAAAATAATTCTATTTAAAAAAATGTTCATTATCGTAACATAATCATTTACTTGCATGTGTTGTTATTAAATGTAACTTCTTCATTCCGATGACGATAAATCATGATTTGAAATGTAACATTTTAAAAACTGCCAACTCAATTAATTATGGAAAAACACATTCTCAAACTGTATATCCTTTTATAATCTCACTCAACATGATTCTGGATATTGCTGGTTGGTGCACTTATTTGAATAATTGTTGTAAACAAAAGATTGTTTTCTAAATTGTGTTTCTGTTATTTTACCATGACCCTCTGCTGTGGTCTTTCATTATATTTCAGTTAATTATTTCTACAGGGATTATGTTGTATACCTGTTATTCACAGAATTGCTTTATGATTCAAAAACAGTTTATTTTGCTAATTATCCAGTAATGTGGAAAGTTTTATTTTCCAACAACACCAAAGGCTTGTGGATCAATAAAGCTATTGTAATATTAAAGGAACAGTAAACGTAAAAAATAATGTTACATAATTCTACACATAGGCCTCTAGTTATCAACCTGTCTACTTACCTGCATTCGCCGGCCCCAATACGCTCGCCTAAGCTCGCCTAACATCGCCGCCGCGGACCTGAATACGTTCGCCAAATTTATCAAGAAAGCTTTCAAAAAGCCGCGCACCAAGTACGATGCGATGAGCAGCGGACTGTTGTTAACTGACAGTAATCGATCTCGCTGCTCATCGGCTTATTCACAGCTTTCTTGCTACCCTGTCACTAAGCACCCACACTATACTATACTGTTTTACCCCCTAAACTGCCACTCCCGGAGCCCCCCGCACCTAAATAAACTTATTAACCCCGAAACCGCCGCTCCTGGACACCACCGCAACTATAATAAATATATTAACCCCTAAACCTCCGCTCCCGGACCCCGCCGCCACTATAATAAATATATGAACCCCAAACCGCCACTCCCAGACCCCGCCACCACCTACATTATACCTATTAACCCCTAATCTTCCGCCCCCTATACCGCCTCCACCTACATAAAGTTATTAACCCCTATCCTGCCGATCCCAGACCC
Organism: Bombina bombina; assembly: GCF_027579735.1. Taxonomy (NCBI): domain Eukaryota; kingdom Metazoa; phylum Chordata; class Amphibia; order Anura; family Bombinatoridae; genus Bombina; species Bombina bombina. Next base: position 166,806,435 of record NC_069505.1, on the reverse strand, counting down.
TGCCGCAAATAAATTAATTGTTTAAACCCTAAACCGCCGCACCCGGAGCTCACCGCCACCTACATTAAATTTATTAACCCCTATCCTGCCCCCCCTACACCGCCGCCTCCTACAGTACATTGGTTAACCCCTAATCTACCCCCCTACACCGCCGCCACAATATTAAATGAATTAACCCCTAAACATAAGTCTAACCTTAACACCCCCCCTAACTTAAATATTATTTAAATTAATCTAAATAAAATTACTATCATTAACTAAATTATTCCTATTTAAAACTAAATACTTACCTATAAAATAAACCCTAAGATAGCTACAATATAACTAATAGGTACATTGTAGCTATCTTAGGATTTATTTTTATTTTACAGGCAAGTTTGTATTTATTTTAACTAGGTACAATAGCTATTAAATAGTTATTAACTATTTAATAGCTACCTAGCTAAAATAAATACAAAATTACCTGTAAAATAAATCCTAACCTAAGTTACAATTACACCTAACACTACACTATCATTAAATAAATTAAATAAATTAACTACAATAAAAATAAATCCTAACATAGCTACAATGTAACTATTAGTTATATTGTAGCTATCTTAGGGTTTATTTTATAGGTAAGTATTTAGTTTTAAATAGGAATAATTTAGTTAATGATAGTAATTTTACTTAGCTTAATTTAAATAATATTTAAGTTAGGGGGTGTTAGGGTTAGACTTAGGTTTAGGGGTTAATTCATTTAATATAGTGGCGGCGGTGTAGAGGCGGTAGATTAGGGGTTAATCAATGTACTGTAGGTGGCGGCGGTGTAGGGGGGGCAGAATAGGGGTTAATAAATGTAATGTAGGTGGCGACGGGCTCCGGGTGTGGTGGTTTAGGGGTTAAACAATTAATTTTTTTGTGGCGGGGTCCGGGATCGGCAGGATAGGGTGGAAGATTAGGGGTTAATAGGTATAATGTAGGTGGCAGTGGGGTCCGGGAGCGGTGGTTTAGGGGTTAATAAATTTATTATAGTTGCGGCTGGGTCCAGGAGCGGCGGTTTAGGGGTTAATAAGTATAAAGTAGGTGGCGGCCGTGTAGGGGGGCAGATTAGGGGTGTTTAGACTTGGGGTAAATGTTAGGGTATTAGGTGCAGACACTTCCCATAGGAATCAATGGGATATCGGGCAGCAGCGAACATGAGCTTTCGCTGCTGTCAGACTCCCATTGAGTCCTATGGGACCCGCCGCCTCCAGGGCGGCGGATTGAACACCAGGTACGCTGGGCCGGAATAGTGGCGAGCGTACCTGGTTGTTCTTTGATAACTTCCAAAAGTAGTCATATAGTGCCGAACTTGCGTTCGGAACATCTGGAGTGACGTAACCATCGATCTGTGTCGGACTGAGTCCGGCGGATCGTATGTTACGTCACTAGATTCTACTTTTGCTGGTCTGTAGGGCTTGATAACTATGGCGAATCAGCCTCGCCACAAATACGCTGCGGAATTCCAGCGTATTTGCGGTTGACGGCTTGATAACTAGAGGCCATAGTGCAGAATTATGTAACATTATTTTAGCAACAGATTGAAAAATCAAAAGATTTGATAGATTTTATCCCCTAAAGTTACACTTACCTTATTTCCTCTACAGGCTTTTCTGATGAGGTCTTCTTTTCAAAAGTGCTTTGCAGACACGCTGTCTAATCAAAGTGCGCCTAAACACGCTATTGAGCTAAATGTAGCACTCTAGTCTGGTAGTGGTAGCGAGCTACATTTAGGTCAGTAATGTACGCTGTGAATAGACAGTGCGCCTGCGAAGCACTTTTGAAAAAAGACGTGATTAGAAGAGCCTGGAGAACAAATATGGTAAGTGTAACTTTGGGGGATAAAATCTCTTAAATCTTTTGATTTTTCAATCTGTCTTTAAGATAATTTTACATAATTCTGAACTATGTGCAAAATTATGTAATATTTTTTAGGTTTACTGTCCCTTTAAAGTTATAAAATGTTATAAAGAAAGAAAAAGAAAAATCATAGTAACATAAACATAGTAGATGAGGTTGAGTTCAACCTATACAGATCTTGCGTTCAACCTATATAGATCTTAATAGACTTACAAAAAAGCTCCAGTTGAACTTAAATTAATCCCATTAAAAAAAACACCAGCAATCATATCCCTGAATTTTGTTTCTAGCAAGAAATGTATCTATACCATTGTAAATGTATCTAAGGTATTAGCATTTACTACCCCCTTAGGTAATGAGTTCCACAATTTTATTGCTCTTACAGTGAAAAAACTTTTTCCGTTGTAAGAGATTAAATCTCCTTTCCTCCAGCCTTAAATTTTGACCTCTTGTCACAATCAATTTTCTTGGTATAAACAGAGCTTCCGCCATTTCTGTATATGGGCCTTGAATATATTTATATAAAGTAATCATGTCACCTCTCAAGCACATTTTTCTAGGGAAAACAGACCCAGTTTGACTAACCTCTCCTCATATTTTAAATTCTCCATTCCCCTTTTGGTTTTGTGGCCCTTCTCTGAACTTTTTCTAAATCTGCAATGTCTTTTTTTGAGATCGGTCCCCAGAACTGCACTCTATACTCTAGGTGAGGTCTTACTAGGGATTAATATAGTGACAGAATTATGCTTTCCTCCCTTGCATCAATGTATTTTTGAATACATGCTAGTATCTTATTAGCCTTAGAAGTCTCTGCCTTGTATTGTGCACCCTTCTTTAGTTAGTTATCTATTACTACTCCCAAATAATTTTTGTAGATTCCCTTGTAAATCAAGTTAATCCTGCTCTGACCTAATGACCTTTAACAACTTTGTATCATTTGCAAAAATAGAGATGTTGCTATTTAATTCTTGCTTCAAGTGATTAATAAAATATTAAAAAGTACAGGGTACAGTACTGATCCATGGGGGACTCCACTGATTACCTTTGTCCAATCTGAGTATGATTAATTTACTACTACTCGTTGCTCCCTGTCTTTTATCCAGTTATTTATCCATGAGCTAAAATTTTCAGATATGCCCAGTCCCTTAATTTTGTACATTAATCTCTAACGTGGCACTGTAATGGTTGTGGGATACTCCTCTATCAGACCAAACTCGGCCAGTAGTCTTGTTATCCTGGCATCGAGCCGGAATGATAGGGAATATCCCAGAGCAGAGAAGGTTTGCAAGATGAGATAAGTGGCACTTACCACAAGCAGTACAGTCCTTGGCAGCAACAGACAGGAAACCAGAGAAAGGTAGTTCAGGGGTAAACCACTAGGATGGTCAGGCAGGCAGGGATCAGCAACAGTAAGGCCGTCCAGAGGTATACCACTAGGATTATCAGGCAGGCAGGGTTTGGCAACAGTAAATCAATCCAGCAGTTAAGGGTTAAACAGGCAGAGTGGTCAGACAAGCAAGGTTCAGCAGCAGTATATCAATCCAGCAGTTTAAGGGTTAAACATGCATAGTGGCCAGACAGGGAAGGTTCATCAACAATATAACAGTCCAGCAGTTAAGGGTTAAACAGGCAGAGTGGTCAGACTAGCAAGTTTCAGCAGCAGTATATCAATCCAGCAGTTTAAGGGTTAAACAGGCAGAGTTGTCAGACAAGCAAGGTTCAGCAACAATATAACAGTCCAGCATACAAATAAGCACAGCCCAGGAGAACAGTAAGTAACACCTATACTTGGGCAGTGATAGGTATGACTGAGTTAATTACATAGGTGCAGGATTCACGCCACAGGAGATCCTAACCGGCTTCTGAGGGAGAAAGTGTGCGGCGATGACGTCACTGTCGCACGCAGAGAGGAGCCGACTCCCCCCTAGGCAACGAGCATACAGGTCATGCCACGTCCCTAGCAACGGCTAGAGCGGCGCGGCGCGACAGGCACTGTATCAAACACCTTTGCAAAATCAAAGTATATCACATCAACTGATTCCCCGTTATCTATATTTTACTAACTTCCTTTAAAGAATCTAATTAGATTAGTTTGACATGATGTATTTTTCATAAAACCATGCTGATTTGAACTCATAATATTGTTTGCACAAATGTACTCATCAATATAATCCCTTATAATCCATTCAAGTATCTTCCCCACAATTGATGTCTATAACTTCCTGGATCAGCCCTGCTTCCTTTTTTAAATAGTGGCACCAGATCAGCTTTACACCAGTCCTGGGGTACTATGCCTGAGGATAGTGAGTCTTGAGTAGAGGTTTGTCTATAACAGAGCTAAATTCTCGTAAAAATAAACCAACCCTCGGGTGTATTCCATCTGAGCCTGGAGTTTTATTTACCTTAATATTATCCAGTTATTTTTCCTGATATCCTCTAGCGATAACCCAGTTAATAGTATGGGCTTGTATGTTCTAGTCTGTTTTAAAGTATCTCCCATTGGTTCCTCTCTTGTGTATACTCAAGAAAAGAACTGGTTAAATACCTGAGCCTTCTCCCTGTCACTGTTAATCATGCTACCCTCCACACATTTTAACGTACCTATATTGTCCTTCTTAGGTTTTTTTCATTTCTGTACTTAAAAACACTTTTAGTGTTTGATTTAGAATCCTTTGCAATTAATATTTTATTTTTAATTGTGCCCAATTTGATTGGTTTTTTTTGCATGCTTTGTTACATTCCTTATATATCTGGTATGCTGAGTCTGTATTATTTTCTTAGAATAATTTATATGCCCTATGTTTTTTTCTAATTTCCCTTAACACATTTTTATTAAGCCACGTTGCCCTGGATTTATTTTTTCTTTTACTTTTATAACTACTTTTATAACTATCGTATGTGGTATGTGTTGATATGTGTATTTATTTAACAAAATTTTAAATGTAATCCATTTATCTTCTGGGTTTTTATTAAGGAATACTTTGTTCCAATTTATGTTATTTAACAATTTTCTTTAAATCATTCTATTTTGCTTTCTTAAAATTAAAAGTCTTAGTTGAACCCTTAAGACACTGCTTATGGAAAGTGATTTCAAATGTGACCATTTTATGATCACTATTAACAAAAAGTTCTTTGACTTCAATGTTTGATATTATATCTGGGAATTTATCCTAAAAAAAAAAAAAAATCTATCTCTCTTAGCTGTATTACTAGTTTCATTTGCCCAGTTTTTGTTAGGGTAGTTAAAATCTCCCATAATTACAGCACTGTTATTATTAACAGCCTTTCCTATTTGCATTAGTATTTGAGTTTCCTCCATGTCACTAATGTTGGGGGGGGGGGGGCTTGTAGCATGTTCCTAGTTATATTTTTTTAGAATTCCCCCCCCCTCATTATTTCAACCCACAGGGTCTCTACATTATTACCTGTATCATCATAAATATCTTCCCTTATTGCAGGTTTAATATACATGCAAATTTCTCCACCCCTCCTAAATAAAGTATAACCTTTAAGTTAACTGCCCAGTCATGTGAATCATCCCACCAAGTTTCAGTTATACTGATAATATCATAGTCCTCTTTGCAACTAAGAGTTCCAGCTCCCCCATTTTACCCATCATGCTTCTAGCATTTGCTGTCATACATTTTATTTTCATGTGCTTTCTGCTACTATTTGGTGTGCTTTCCTCCAAACTTTCTAATGTGACATTTCCTATGTGCACCCTTCTCGCATCCCTTTCTTAAGATATTCTAGGTGTGACATATTCACAGACTGATCTATATGTTCTATTATTCTTGGACTGACCCTCCCCCCTTTGCCTAGTTTAAAAGATTTTCTAAGCATGCTACCATCTTTTTCCGCAAAACACCTGCGCCCATATCATTCAGGTGCAAATTGTCCTTACTATACAAATTGTACCTAAGTGAAAAGTCAGCCCAGTGCTCTAAAACGTCATACCCCTCATTTTTACACCATGTTTTTAACCAGGAATTAAATGACCTTAGCTCCTTTTGCCTTTCTGGGTTAGCACACGGCACTGGTAATATTTCTAAAAATATTACCTTGGTCACATGATGTTAATACAATATACTGCAGTTACCCCAAATCTTCCTTAAAGGGACATAATACTCATGTGCTAAATCACTTGAAACTGATGCAGCACAACTGTAAAAAGCGAACAAGAAAATATCACTTTAACATCTCTATGTAAAATAGGAAGATATTTTACCTCAAAAAAATTTCAGCTTGCAAGATTAGGTGCTCTGGTAGCAGTTAAACTTCAATTAAACTTCAGCTGTTGTCCAACTGCAAGTTGAAAAAAAACAACAATAGCCAATCAGCATCAGCAGCACTATGCTATGATGTCATGAGATTTCACTGAAATATTGTGAGATTTCATTGTAAACTTCCTTAAACTGAATAGGGAATTAACATGACTGTGCCTGCACAAGCCAGATGCACGCTCCCTAGAAAGCTCGCGGTAGCAATAATCAGCCACTCGTAATGGCTGGTTATTTATTGCACGGCCGCAAACGGGCAAATTTGCTGTTTACGAGTGCACGATCAGTTAGTGCTCCACTTGTAATCTAGCCCTTAATCAGTAGACTTAGCACATTCATTATGGCTGACTTAGTATATAGTAGTGGGGGTTTCTGCACAGTACCATTTTTGGTCAAAGGACTATACAAATGGTTAGCAGACTTTGGGCCTGATATTCAAAAGCTCACCGGCATCAAGAGAATTCATGCAAAATCTTCAGGATTTTTTTTAGACCTTATATTGTAATGTAGGTGTCTCTCCCTCACATCAACAACCCTGCATAATGAGCTAAACATCTTTCAAACTCAAATTTGTGTTTCTAACATTTTTTAGGGATCTCTCCATACTGACGAGATGTCTTAGATCATCTCACCTGAGAGGTGAGCTTTTGAATATCAGGCTCTTTATTTGAAAGTAATTTAATAGAGTGGAGTGTTTAAAGGGACATAATACTCATATGCTAAATTACTTGAAACTGATGCAGTATAACTGTAAAAAGCTGACAGGAAAATATCACCTGAGCATCTCTATGTAAAAAAGGAAGATATTTTACCTCACAATCTCCTCAGCTCAGCAGAGTAAGTTCTGTGTAAAAAGTTATAATTCAGCTGCTGCCCAGCTGCAGGTAAAAAAAAAAAAAAAAGAAGAAATGAACAGCAGCCAATCAGTATCAACAGTGCTCTTTTACTGTGATCTCATGATATTTGATTTAACTCTCATGAGATTTCATAGTAAACTTCCTTAAACTGAAAAGGGAAATGAGTGTGCACGAAAACTAACTCCCTTAGCTGTCCCGGGACAGACATACTGATTTGCTGCTTAGAAGTCGTTTACAATGGGATTTGGCTACTGAGGAACTTTTGAGGTAAAATATTTCTTTTTTACATATAAATGTACTACAGGACTTACAAAAATTCTTATAAAAATTCACACATATGTATTATAGAACTAATTTGCCATTTATTTATTTAAAAATGCTACAAATATATACTTAAACTCAGAACAGTAGATTGCCATAATTGGCCAATGACCTTATATATAGAAAATATTTACTCTGTTAGTGTCAGAAATTGATGACAGATAATGATGTAATGCTTAGCTATACTTAGTTGTTTGATCAAATTTATGATTAGGGTATTCAACCATATATAGTTCTATTGGGGATTTTGGGGAATGTTTGGGATTTGTATAGGATGTTTCTAGAATAAGTGGACTATTTCAAAATTAGCATTTAAACCCTTAGGGTGAATGCAGACTAGATTGTATATCCATTTTGATTCGGTCCTTAACATTTTCAATTCCATATCACCCCCTCTCCAGTCCTTGGTTAGTCTACTTATCCCCATAAATTTAAAACTTTTGTCACTTCCTCCATGAACTTCCTTGAAGTGTTTATAGATCGGCAAGTCCACTTTCTTCCACTTGATTTGTAACAGGTGTTCTCGGATTCTGTCTCTGAGTTTTCGTGTGGTCTGGCCCACATATTGTAGGCCACACCCACATACAATGAGGTAGATGACAAATTGATCTGTACACCTAATTGTTTGTTTGATGGTGAACTTCTCATTAGATACTTTGGACTTGAACATGTCAGATGTTATCCCATGTGTACAAGCTTTACAAATATGACATGGAAAGAAACCAGAGAGCTTCTTCCCCATGATACCCATAGTGTTTGTTAGTTTTATATGGTTACTACCTTTCCAGACGATGAGGAGATCGTCAATGTATCTCTTATATATATCTTATATACACACACAAGATTGGAAAGAGAACTATAGGACATTACCTAATAGATTCTCTCCTCTTGCAACTCCAAAACCTAGGGTAATGAATAAGACATCGAGAGAGTCCCCCAGGGAAGGTGCCGATGCAGGACCCACATCCTCGACTTTTTTAGGGATGGGCCAAAACAATCCACCGAATGGAAAAAGAAAACAGATAACGTTGGAAAACATAGATACCCCGATAAAAAGAAGGTACATCGAGGAAGGAGATCAGGGTCAAGATTCAAGAAAAGAGCCCCATTGGACCACCCAGTAAGTAGACCTGGGAACGACAGTTCTAATAACAGGACTGATCAACCTGAAAAAGAGGTGAAGGGAATTTATAATCTGAGTAACACTACTCTCAAACCAGAAGAAAAAAAGATCTTAGGGTTGGGTCTTTCATATGCACCATCGAGAGGACTAGACAAATTCCAAACTTACCTCAACACTAAGGAATTTGTGAGGAAACTCACTTTAAAGAGGTACTTCTTGAAATCGCCGATAGACAGGACTGGTATGGTCACGATTGGATCAGGGAATAATGATCACTTTGTACATTCAGATCTTCGACCGAAGTCCCGTTTCTATCCCACCCATTGTAAAGGACCGGCAATTGAGACATTCGAGACCATGGTTTGTAACGATATCCGGAAATTGAAGTCTCGAAATATGCACAAAAATAATCTTAGTGCACAACAATATAATACGATATCAAAACTAGAACAAAATAATGACATCATCATCAAGCCGGCTGACAAAGGTGGGGGGATAGTGATACTGAACAAGACGGACTACCTCAAAGAATCTAAGAGAATTTTGGAAGATAAAGATACCTATGAAACTCTAAGATCTGACCCCACGAGTGAATACAAAAGAACACTGGATAATCTACTCTCAGAAGCAAACAACATGGGCATTCTAAACAATAAAGAGTTTGGATATCTGACTAATAAATATCCTAAGAGCCCAGTGTTCTATTATTTGCCCAAGATTCATAAAAGCTTGGTCAATCCACCGGGGAGACCAATAATATCGAGCATAGGTTCCCTGTCAAGTAACTTATCGGAGTACATAGATAAGAATTTGCAGCCGTATGTTAGGACCTTACCATCATACCTTAGGGACTCTACGGAAGTCCTGAATATATTGAAAGACATAGAGTGGGATGACAAATACATCTTGGTAACCAGTGACGTAACATCCCTGTACACCTCTATTCCTCATGAAGAAGGTTTGGAATCCGTAGGCTACTATCTAGATTAAGATGATAGCATGCCTCAGGCGCAAAGGACATTTATACTAGATGGCATTGATTATATACTTATTGATTATATACTTAAACACAACTATTTTTTCTGTGATAAAGTATTCTACCGTCAGGTGCGTGGCACGGCTATGGGGACCAGGTTCGCGCCTAGCTTTCCCATCTGCCCATCTATACATGGGCAGATGGGAAACAATATTTTGGGATTCCTGCCCAGCAGGCACGGACCTGATCGTATATAAGAGATACATTGACGATCTCCTCATCGTCTGGAAAGGTAGTATGGAAGACCTAATACATACCCTAGAGGTCATGAATATAAATCAAATGAACCTCAAATTTACCCACATCTGTAGTAAAGAGCATATAACCTTCCTGGACCTGGATATCAGGGTGAAGGATGGAAGAATAGAAACATCAACCCACTTCAAAGAGGTGGACTGCAATAATTACATACATCAGACCAGTTGCCACCACAAAAAGTGGATCTCGAATATCCCCAAGGGACAATTCATGCAAATTAAAAAGAACTGTTCCAGTGAGGATATGTGGATGAAACAATCCCTGGTACTTAAGGCCAGATTTTTGGAAAGGGGTTATGATGACTCCTTCATAGATAAAACCATCAATGAGATAAGCAACATAGAGAGAGATACTCTTCTTTCCTATAAACCCAAACAAACCATGGATATCCATAAAGGTCTGAGAGTTCCATATATCACCCATTATAGTGAAAGAAAGAAATCCATTGAAGATATAATCAAACGACATTGGCACCTTCTAAGGAATGATGATATAATAGGAGAACATCTCACGGAACAGCCCCAGTTTATTTATAGAAAAGCCAATAACCTCAAATTGATCTTAGCCCCCAGTGTCCCCAAGAACCATATAAAACTAACAAACACTATGGGTATCATGGGGAAGAAGCTCTCTGGTTTCTTTCCATGTCATCTTTGTAAAGCTTGTACACATGGGATAAAATCTGACATGTTCAAGTCCAAAGTATCTAATGAGAAGTTCACCATCAAACAAACAATTAGGTGTACAGATCAATTTGTCATCTACCTCATTGTATGTGGGTGTGGCCTACAATATGTGGGCCAGACCACACGAAAACTCAGAGACAGAATCTGAGAAAACCTGCTACAAATCAAGTGGAAGAAAGTGGACTTGCTGATCTATAAACACTTCAAGGAAGTTCATGGAGGAAGTGACAAAAGTTTTGAATTTATGGGGATAAGTAGACTAACCAAAGACTGGAGAGGGGGTGATATGGAATTGAGAATGTTAAGGACCGAATCAAAATGGATGTACAATCTAGACTGCATTCACCCTAAGGGTTTAAATGCAAATTTTGAAATGGTCCACTTATTCTCAAAACATCCTATACAAATCCTAAACATTCCCCAAAATCCCCAATAGAACTATATATGGTTGAATACCCTAATCATAAATTTGATCAAACAACTAAGTATAGCTAAGCATTACATCATTATCTGTCATCAATTTCTGACAATAGCAGATAGATAGATTATTCTAACCCAATATGCATAAGTTGGTAAATATTTTCTATATATAAGGTCATTGGCCAATGATGGCAATCTACTGTTCTGAGTTTAAGTATATATTTGTAGCATTTTTAAATAAATAAATGGCAAATTGGTTCTATAATACATATGTGTGAATTTTTGTAAGAATTTTTGTAAGTCCTGTAGTATATTGAGCCTAAAATCCTAAAGTCCTTTATCTAATCCCCTTTTATAATTAAAATCCCTTGTGACTAAATAACCACCCTTCTTTTACAAATTTATAGTTTTTTATGGAAAAGTTTTTATGGGAAAATTTATTCTGAAAATTTATTCTGGAAATGTTTTATTCCCTTGTATTCCCTTTTTAGTTAAGATACCACCGTACAAAATCACCATTGATATCAAGTTTTATTCATATATGTTTGGTGTTAGGTTATCCCAATCAACACTAATAATGTTTTTCTAATAATCTTTTTTCTAATAATAAGTCAGGTCCCCTTGACAGGTCGAAAAAGATAGATTAATATGCCGGTCTCCATTTGCCCATAATATGAGCCAAGTATAATTAGCATACATTAATGGGAATACTGCAAATAGCCGCTTTTGTAACCTGCCCATAATACGAACTACATCACTGGCATACAACAATAGAAATATGGCAATCAGCAGCATCGCACTTTAGACACTTGTGGATATACTTTGCATTTGTATTTTATTGTTTGTTTTTTGGTTTGGTTTTGATCTACTGATATTATTTGTGAACCACTGACATCATATTCACACTATTTTTCATTATTTTCACACTATTTTCACTCAACCAGTACTGGTCAAGCTATAATTGCTTAATCAATTTTTCATTATTATTTTTTATTTTTTCACCCACACATTTTTTACTTTTTATTCCTTTTCATATGCATTTATACCGTTTAGTATTTGACATATACTATTAATCTGTACCACCAGATATTCACCTAACGGTGGGGGTACCTGGAATACATTCCACTTATATCCATGGTTCTTTTTTAATATATTTTTTAATATATTTTCCATAATAGCAATTTTACTCTTATCTAATATTATCCATATTAAATGTATTCGTTCTGCTCCTTCTGTTCATGATTTTTAATATTTTCTAATATCCTGTTGATTAAACACTGTTTTATCCCAATCATTAAGAGATTGAGGACTCTTACTAGTTGAATTTGCTGATCTAAGTTATACTTCATTATAAGTGGTGCATAACCCTATAGTTACCTGGTGTATACCCTAGCCATTGGCGCTCCTATATATTATCCTTCTCTGTTTTAAAGGGACAGTCTAGTCCAAAATAAACTTTCATGATTCGGATAGGGCATGTAATTTTAAACAATTTTCCAATTTACTTTTATCACCAATTTTGCTTTGTTCTCTTGGTATTCTTAGTTGAAAGCTAAACCTAGGAGGTTCATATGCTAATTTCTTAGAACTTGATGGCCACCTCTAATCTAAATACATTTTGACAGTCTTTCACCACTAGAGAGTGTTAGTTCATGTGTTTTATATAGTTAACACTGTGCTCAGGCACGTGGAGTTAGCACTAATTGGCTGAAATGCAAGTCTTTCAAAAGAACTGAAATAAGGGGGCAGTCATCAGAGGCTTAGATACAAGATAAACACAGAGGTAAAAAGTATATTAATATAACTGTGTTGGTTATGCAAAACTGGGGAATGGGTAATCAAGGGATTATCTATCTTTTAAAACAATAAAAATTCTGGTGTAGACTGTCCCTTTAAACATGTATTGCAGTTTTAGTGTATATTGCAGTAGCTGTTTCATCAAGTATTGCATTTTTAGTGTATACCGCAGTAACTGTTTCAATACAGTATTGCAGTTCTAATGTAAACCACAATACCTGTTTAAGGCCTATGTTGCAGTTATCAGGTATATCACAGTAAATATTTTAAACCTGTAGTTCAGTTATAATGTATACTGCATTATCTATTTAAATCCGGCATTGCAGTTCTCAGCTATGCGTAAGTAACTGTTTAGGATCAGTAATTTTAAAACTCGCTGTGGGTATAGCTTGTGTAGCAGTTGCAAAATCTCTTTGGTGTGATTTATTATTTGTCTTGGTTTCAGAGGAATCAACCTTAGAAGATATTCGGGAGCGCAGTCACTGCTTGTGGTTGACTCACTTTTTTATCTGTCGTGTGATTATTTGAATTGTCCGTATTAATGTGAAGAATACGGCATTGGTAGTAATTGCTGGATTAAAGTCGTGACACTCTGACATGGTATTTAAGTCACGTCTATTATTATCGGTTTTCAAGGAAAAGATTTGGATTTTATTATATTTTTGGTTTCTAGTGGCTAGGGAGGATTTTTGCCCCAAAAGCAAATCTAGCAATAGTTTTTGTTCTTTTTCACAGATCCAGGAATCGGCATTCCTCAATCCACCGGAAAAGCTAATCGAGTCAGGAACAAGCTGAAGCAGAATACAATGTCCACTCCTAATGCAAAACCTGCATGAAAATAAGACCCCAATCCAGATCCTCTACTAGTAGAGGGCAGTTTAAAGGGACACTAAACCCAATTGTTTTCTTTCATGATTCAGATAGATCAGGCAATTTTAAGCAACTTTCTATTTTACTCCTATTATCAAATTTTATTTGTTCTCTTTCTATCTTTATTTAAAAAGCAGGAATGTGATGCATAGGAGCCGGCCCATTTTTGTTGAGAACCTGGGTTATGCTTGCTTATTGGTGAGTAAATGTAAGCCTCCAATAAGCAAGCACTATCCATGGTGCTGAATCTAAAATGTGCTGGCTGCTAAGATTTACATTCCTGCTTTTAAAATAAAGATTGCAAGAGAATGGAGAAACATTGATAATAGGAGTAAATTAGAAAGTGTCTTAAAATGTCATGCTCTATCTGAATCATGAAAGAAAAAATGTGGGTTCAGTGTCCCTTTAAGTCTTTTCAGAGGGCCTGGGCTGTGTTAGACATTGCTATTAAAGTACAGGATTAGTTCTAGGTTGTGACTTCCTCAATATTTTGACTCATACCTCAAAAAAAAGCTAGAACAATGTAACATTTTTTCAGTGTGTATAATATTTGGAGCATGGGAGTAAAATTGCCCCTGTTCCTGAATAAGAACAAGGGACAGGATTCTATACCTATCTGTACTTTGTTCCGTCCCAATCTATTTGGTCCTGGAGACCTTAATCAGGCTTCTGAGGGTTCTTCTTTCAAACTAGAGACCATCAGAACTATTCTCCCTTTAGTGCTCCAGTGTCAGTTCATAACAACTATAAATTTAAGGATGTATATTTAAACATTCTATTCACAAGGATCACTAAAGTTTTTTTTTTTGGTTCAGCCTTTCTGAACAGGCATTATCTGTTTGCAGTTTTTCTGTTGCTCATGTTACAGGTCAAAGGATCATTTTGAATCTTGTGTGCGTTCCTATTAGCCTTCCAAGCGCAGGGAATAGCGGTGATACAATACTTGGATGACCTTGAGGTTCAAATTCCATCTTTACCTTTGGCCTACTGTTTATTCTTCCTGGTGGTTTTGCAGTCTTAGCTGGAAGGTAAAGGTATTCAAGAGTTCCTTAATGGGGCAGTCTACTTGAAATGCTTATTGTTTAAAAACATAGATCATCCCTGTATTACTCATTCCCCAGTTTTGCATAACCAACACTGTTATATTAATATACTTTTTTACATCTGTGATTACCTTGTATCTAAGCCTCAGCAGACAGCCCCCTTATTTCAGTTCTTTTTACAGACTTGCATTTTAGTTAATCAACGCTTACTCATAAATAACTCCACGGGAGTGAGAACAATGTTATCTATACGACACACACATGAACTAGCAGTGTCTAACTATGACAAACTGTAAAAATGCAATGAGATAAAAGACAGCCTTCAAGGACTTTAGAATTTAGAAGATGAGCCTACCTAGGTTTAGTTTTCAACAAAGAATACCAAGAGAACAAAGCAAATTTGATGATAAAAGTAAATTTAAAAAATTGTTTAAAATTGCATGCCCTTTCTGATTCATGAAAGTTTAATTTTGACTAGACTGTCCCTTTAACCATTTCTACATGAGTTTTCCTTTGTAGAGGATCATAGATTTGGTCTCTATAGTGGCTGTGTTTGACAGACCAAACAAGTTCAAGCCACAACTGGCCTGACAAATTTTTTAGTCCCTTTGGGAAGCGGGTTAGCTGAGTCACCAGATGTTACATTCAGGGAATGGTGCCTCAATTAGAAGATGTAATGCTCGTGGGATATTCCACTATCAGACAAACTTGGCCAGTAAAACAGAAAGAGAAGCAGTCTGCCAGGAACGAACAGTAGCATCAATAACTTGTTCTATGGCCCAGTTCCACCTGGTAGTAGCTTCTTTCTGCCCAATTGTGCTTTTCACAGGAGAAAATTTTCCTGTAGTATATCAGTCTGATCCCGCCAACATGGTCAGTCCAGCCACGAAATACCAGGCAATTCGTCTCTGAACAAGGAACATGACAACCCCAGACGATCGTTTCGGCCTCCTCTCAGGATCAGACTGATATGCTACAGGAAAGTTCTTCTCTGTGAAAGGCACATATTGAGCAAAAAGAGGCTGCTTCTAGGGTGGTAACTTGCCATAGAACAAGCTATTATGCTATTGTTCGTTCCCAGGTTGAGCGCTTCTCTCTTTTTATTTATGCAAATTATGACACTTGGGGAAGTCTCCCTAAGTGTGATGCGGGAATCCAGACGTGGACCCGTTGCTCAGTGTGCCTAGAGGGATATGGCTGCACCTCACTGACGAGGCCCACAATAGGCCGAAACGTACGTCTGGGGTTTTGCTGTTTCTCTTGTTCAGAGAGGGATTGCCTGGTATTTCGGGGCTGGACTGCACTGTGAAGTCAGGATCAGACCGATATGCTACAGGAAAGTTCTTCTCTGTGAAAGGCACATATTGAGCAAAAAGAGGCTGCTTCTAGGGTGGTAACTTGCCATAGAACAAGCTATTATGCTATTGTTCGTTCCCAGGTTGTGCGCTTCTCTCTTTTTATTTATGCAAATTATGACACTTGGGGAAGTCTCCCTAAGTGTGATGCGGGAATCCAGACGTGGACCCGTTGCTCAGTGTGCCTAGAGGGATATGGCTGCACCTCACTGACGAGGCCCACAATAGGCCGAAACGTACGTCTGGGGTTTTGCTGTTTCTCTTGTTCAGAGAGGGATTGCCTGGTATTTCGGGGCTGGACTGCACTGTGAAGTCAGGATCAGACTGATATGCTACAGGAAAGTTCTTCTCTGTGAAAGGCACATATTGAGCAAAAAGAGGCTGCTTCTAGGGTGGTAACTTGCCATAGAACAAGCTATTATGCTATTGTTCGTTCCCAGGTTGAGCGCTTCTCTCTTTTTATTTATGCAAATTATGACACTTGGGGAAGTCTCCCTAAGTGTGATGCGGGAATCCAGACGTGGACCCGTTGCTCAGTGTGCCTAGAGGGATATGGCTGCACCTCACTGACGAGGCCCACAATAGGCCGAAACGTACGTCTGGGGTTTTGCTGTTTCTCTTGTTCAGAGAGGGATTGCCTGGTATTTCGGGGCTGGACTGCACTGTGAAGTCAGGATCAGACTGATATGCTACAGGAAAGTTCTTCTCTGTGAAAGGCACATATTGAGCAAAAAGAGGCTGCTTCTAGGGTGGTAACTTGCCATAGAACAAGCTATTATGCTATTGTTCGTTCCCAGGTTGAGCGCTTCTCTCTTTTTATTTATGCAAATTATGACACTTGGGGAAGTCTCCCTAAGTGTGATGCGGGAATCCAGACGTGGACCCGTTGCTCAGTGTGCCTACAGGGATATGGCTGCACCTCACTGATGAGGCCCACAATAGGCCGAAACGTACGTCTGGGGTTTTGCTGTTTCTCTTGTTCAGAGAGGGATTGCCTGGTATTTTGGGGCTGGACTGCACTGTGAAGTCAGGATCAGGACTGATATGCTACAGGAAAGTTCTTCTCTGTGAAAGGCACATATTGAGCAAAAAGAGGCTGCTTCTAGGGTGGCTAACTTGCCATAGAACAAGCTATTATGCTATTGTTCGTTCCCAGGTTGAGCGCTTCTCTCTTTTATTTATGCAAATTATGACACTTGGGGAAGTCTCCCTAAGTGTGATGCGGGAATCCAGACGTGGACTCGTTGCTCAGTGTGCCTAGAGGGATATGGCTGCACCTCACTGACGAGGCCCACAATAGGCCGAAACGTACGTCTGGGGTTTTGCTGTTTCTCTTGTTCAGAGAGGGATTGCCTGGTATTTCGGGGCTGGACTTGCACTGTAAGTCAGGATCAGACTGATATGCTACAGGAAAGTTCTTCTCTGTGAAAGGCACATATTGAGCAAAAAGAGGCTGCTTCTAGGGGTGGTAACTTGCCATAGAAACAAGCTATTATGCTATTGTCGTCTCCCAGGTTGAGCGCTTCTCTCTTTTTATTTATGCAAATTATGACACTTGGGGAAGTCTCCCCTAAGTGTGATGTGGGAATCCAGACGTGGACCCGTTGCTCAGGTGTGCCTAGAGGGATATGCTGCACCTCACTGACCGAGGCCCACAATAGGCCGAAACGTACGTCTGGGGTTTTGCTGTTTCTCTTGTTCAGAGAGGGATTGCCTGGTATTTCGGGGTGGACTGCACTGTGAAGTCAGGATCAGACTGATATGCTACAGGAAAGTTCTTCTCTGTGAAAGGCACATATTGAGCAAAAAGAGGCTGCTTCTAGGGTGGTAACTTGCCATAGAACAAGCTATTATGCTATTTGTTCGTCTCCCAGGTTGAGCGCTTCTCTCTTTTTATTTATGCAAATTATGACCCCTTGGGAAGTCTCCCTAAGTGTGTGCGGGAATCCAGACGTGGACCGTTGCTCAGTGTGCCTAGAGGGATATGCTGCACCTCACTGACGAGGCCCCCAATAGGCCGAAACGTAACGTCTGGGGTTTTGCTGTTTCTCTTGTTCAGAGAGGGATTGCCTGGTATTTCGGGGCTGGACTGCACTGTGAAGTCAGGATCAGACTGATATGCTACAGGAAAGTTCTTCTCTGTGAAAGGCACATATTGAGCAAAAAGAGGCTGCTTCTAGGGTGGTAACTTGCCATAGAACAAGCTATTATGCTATTGTTCGTTCCAGGTTGAGCGCTTCTCTCTTTTTATTTATGCTAACTTGGCCAGTAGTCTTCTTATCCCGGCGTCAAGTGGAATGATAGGAAATATCCCAGAGCTAGAGAGAGAGTTTGTAAAATGAGGTAAGCAATACTCACAGCTGGCAGGACAGTACTCAGCGGCATAAGGAGGTATCCAACAGTATGGCAGTTTAGGGGTAAACCAATAGAAGGACCGGGAGTCAGCAACAAAAGGATATCCAGCAGTATAACAGTTCAGGGGTAAACCAATAGAATTGTCAGACAGGCAGAGTTCATCAACAGTTAAGCAATCCAGCAATTCAGACTTTAAGGCAAGCAGCAATAGTCAAACAGGCATGGTTCATCAACAGTTAAGCAGTCCAGCAATTCAGGGGTTAAGGCAAGCAGAGTAGACAAAACAGGCAGAGTTCAGCAACAGTGAATCAATACAGCAATTCAGCATACAGATATACAGCACCCAGGAGCACAAGAAGTAACACCTATACTTGGGCACAGGTAAGAGAGACTGAGGCCATTACATGGGGAAGACAGGGCGGGCGGTGATGATGTCATCACCTGTGCTGCATTACACTGCCGTATCCCTAGCAACAGGGAGAGTGCCTGTGTCCATGGCAACGGCCACAGCAGAGCAGCAACAGCAGCATGACAGAAGATTTGTGACCAGTTGGTAAATCCCTGGGGTCTTGCGATGATAGACCTCATGGAGTCTTGTATGAACCATGTACTCCATAGATTTGGGTTTAGGTTGAGAGATCCTCAGGCAGATTTGATAGATGCACTAGTTGTTCCTTGGTCTTATCAACTAGTCTATGTTTTTATTCCCTTTTGTATGATTGCCTGTCGTAAAATTGTGTGTCCAGCGGGAATAAGTTTCTGCAATATTTGTAAATTCCCTGCTTGGCCTAGCAGAGTGTGGTATTGTGATCTAGTTCAGATATCAGTGTTCATTCATGGCATCTTCCTAAAATTTCCTTTCTCAAGGTTTTTCGGACTCTGTATTAGAGGCCTTTATTAGGCTAGTAATCATGTGCTAGCAGAATGGAGGATGTAAGTACTCACTATTAAATGAGGATTTGCATGGTATTCCATATAAAATTCTTAAATCTTTCAATTCATTCAGGTTGGCTTTGACACGCGCTAGGTTTGTATCAGATCTTTTATCAAGCCTATTTCTTCTCATAGTGTTTGATTTTGGTTCTCAGAGTCTGGAAATACTCGTTCTTTGAATCTATGCAATCACTGGACATTCAGTTGTTATTCTGGAAAGTTTTTGTGTTTGTTAGCTATTTTCTTCAGCTAGGAGAGTATCCAAGAGTATCCAAATTGTCAACTTTATCTTGTGTTACACCATATGTACTCTCCCTCAGTTTTTCTCTAAAGGGATTCTCCAGTGATTATAAATCGGGAATTTGTGATACCTCTTTATGTAATCTCTACAAAATCATGAGAGTAGAAATTACTCCTTACTCCATATGGGCTTAGGACATTGATAATCTTTTTGTAGGCTACTACAGATTCTGTCTGTCCTGAAGTTTGTTTGTTCTGTTTTCAGTTTGATGTACCGTGTCAGGTGAGCCACTTCTGTTTCCTTAAATTCATGGTTCAAGAGTTCAATTTAGGGTTTTCTTGGAGTTGGGTCAGTTGCCGTCTTGGTAAAATGTCAGCCCATTCACCTCAATCTTTTTCTACGTTTTGAGTTTTTAAGAAGCGGCTCCAGTAGACCAAATTTACAATTTTCCTTAGGGACTGCACCAGCTTGGGTATTAGTCCCAAAATTAAGCGATTGCAGACTCTCACCAACTTAGAAGAAAACGTAATTTATGCTTACCTGATAAATTTATTTTATTATTTGTTAGTTAGAGTCCACGAACCACCCATTTACTTTGTGGTGACAGTTTTAGTTTGCATCTTTTTACCCTACTGTCTCTCTTACTTTTTACTCCTATTGTTGGCTATACGTAATACTAGGAGGGTAAGAGAAGTAGGAGAGATACTTAAAGTCCTGCTTTGGGGTGTCTTTGCCTCCCTCCTCGGTGATGAATTCCCAACAGTAAGGAATCGTGAACTCTCACCAACAAGAAATAAAAAAAATCAGGAAAGAATAAATTATGTTTTTAATGGTTTAATTAAATTTAACTGCTCAAGAATCCGCATGGATGAACACGAAAGAGCGGCAGGGACCGCTCTACGTGTAAATAACAAAAGCAGGAATGATAAGGGGGGCGGAGGAAGATAGGAGACGGTAATAAAGAAAGCAAGTATAATATATTAAAAATAAGAAGGAATACCAAAAACAAAGTTAGCGACTAGATATAATAGGATAATTGTAATCCATGGCATTAATGTTGATTGTTAAAATTTACTTTCACTTTACTGCTAGCACTTAAAATAATTTGGATATTCTTTGTTGATACGTTTGCTCACCACTACCAGTCTCTTTATTGAGAGACTCCTTCTGTAGTTATCCAGGCAATACTGATGCTCCAAAGATATGGAAGGAACCCTGGGCAATATATAGGTCCCTTCATTTTAGCTTCATTACGTGAATCAAACAAAGCCTGTTTGCCATCGCACAGGTTTAAGAAGTCTGTACTCATATCCTTTCTAAATATACAACTTTGTCATGGATAGTTACCACTTAGAATATTCCATTCTGTTTCAACAAAGGCAACTACAAGGTAGTTGCAGAGAAAGAATACTCCATAGCACTCAATCCCACACAAAAAAATGTGTATAATTATAGGTGGGTGTGGCGTCAACAAAACAGTATAAAAATTAATAAACTTTATTAGCTATATTTAAAAAGGGGGGGAAACACATTATAAAAACAGCTAGATAAGTATAGGGCGGGTTGTAAATTGCTATTCTGGATAGAGTCACATTAGATAGCCAATTATATTTAGTGAATTAGGATGATATTGTACAAACGAGACCTAAATAAAGGGGTCTCCTTGCTAGATAATAATACGGATGAATGGAGAAAAAGAGCTTGGCAATGGTCTTTCCCAAGTTATGTAAGTGCTTGGTGCAAACTGGTAATATGGTGGTGTTCGAATAATCGAGTATATCACCTGTCAAATTGGACGTAGAATTACTGAGCACTGATACATTATGTAACTTAACAAATAATCACGTGTTGTCTATTATATATGTATAAGTGCATCCACTTGTTGCTCTTTAGTATTATGTATTAGAGAATCATCTATTGGCTAACCAAGTTATTATTACTTTTCGTATTGAGATATAGTGACACAGTGCAGCAATCTAGGTGTTAAATCTCTGACAATTACTCTATCATAGATGTGATATTTCAGCTTAGTTATGTGTTTTGTTCTTGGCAAATTAATTGGATATATGGATCAATGTATCGCTACCCCTATGGCCCATATTTATCAAGCTCCGTATGGAGCTTGAAGGGCCGTGTTTCTGGCGAGTCTTCAGACTTGCCCAGAAACACCAGTTATGAAGCAGCGATCTAAAGACCCGCTGCTCCATAACCTGTCCGTCTGCTCTGAGCAGTCAGCAGGGGGGCGGCGTTGCACCAGCAGCTCTTGTGGAAGACAGCTATGTGTTTATAGTGGAACCTAGTTACTAGTTACTTTTTAGTTTGGCCTGTAGGATGTAATTGCAAATGGGAAATAAGCTCTAAGGCGGCCCGAGTTTGACCTTGAATCATTAGCTGTTCCATCTTCAGAGCAGCTGCAAGGCCAGGGTCTGATCTCAAGTCTAACTATTGGTTAGGGAATGACAGAGAGGTTGCAGGGCAAGGGCTATGGATCTGACAGATTGACTACAGGACCAGGGTCTAGTCTCAGGTATAATTTAGGTTTGATATAACAAAAGTGCTTCAGGACAGGGTCTAATCTCATATCAAATATTGGTTGAGAAATGAAAGAGGGATTGCAGGCAAGGTGTTATGGAGCTGACAGATTAACTGCAGTACCAGGGTCTAGCCTTCAGGTATAATTTAGGTTGTGTATATAACAAAAGTGCTTCAGGACCAGGGTCTAATCTCATGCCTAATATTGGTTGGGGATTGACAGAGAGGTTTGCAGGGCAAGGGCTATGGATCTGACAGATTGACCTGCAGGACCAGGGTCTAGTCTCAGCTATAATTTAGGTTTGTATATAACAAAAGTGCTTAGAGGGCCAGGGTCTGATCTCATGTCTAATATTGGTTGGGAAATGACAGAGGGGTTGCAGGGCAAGGGCTATGGATCTGACAGATTGACTGCAGGACCAGGGTCTAGTCTCAGGTATAATTTGGATATAACAAAAGTACTTCAGGGCCAGGGTCTAATCTCATATATAATATTGGCTGGGGAAATGACAGAGGGGTTGCAGGGCAAGGAGTATGGAGGTGACAGATTGATCTGCAGGATCTCAGGTCTAATAAGGGTTTTGGGATGGAAACAGTAGCTACAGGGCCAGGGTCTGATCTCAGTCTAGTATGTGTTAGGGGTTAGAGGTACTGCATGGCTAGGGATTAATATGAGGTCTGAAGTGGAAAGAGACTTTGTTGAAAAGTAAACACTAGGGTAGCGCTCACGAGAAGCAAAGCACTGCTGGGAGCTAACTTCTGATTGGTGGCTGCATTGTCCCCCCTGATCTGTTCAGCTATCTCTAAGTAGTACATAGCTGCTCCTTCAACAAAGGATACCAAGAGAATTAAGCAAATGTGAAATAAATTGGAAAGTTGGTAAGGTACATGGGGACTCTTCATTCCACAAATGTATTTGAAAAGCGTAAGATAAATTATTGCAGAGTTTTCAAATGATTTCAAATGGGTTCAAATCTTGAAAAGTCGAGTGAGGGACTTCAAATGGGAATTCTGATTGGACTGGAGACCATTGTGTTTATACTTCCAGGTTTTATTTATGTCTAACAACGCCGAAAAAATATATAACTAATACAAGAGAGTCAAGTTTTTCTGAAATAAAAATATTAATTATTTGTCTAACACAATCTAAAGGAACATTAAACACAATTTTTTATTTCATGCTTCAGATAGAGCAATTTTAAAAACTATCTATGATGTTTATATTTTGGAGGAAAAAATTATAAGATAATATTAAAAATCGCATTGCTCTATTCTACAAGCCCATCACTGTTAAATGTTCTAGTTTTTTTTAATGCACGATCACTATCATATTTTTTGTAACACTATAACAATAGCTTGTAAAATATACTTCCTAATTTCTGTAAATTTACTGTGCTTATTGTATAACCGTTTCTTTCATGTAATTAGCAAGAGTCCATGAGCTAGTGACGTATGGGATATACATTCCTACCAGGAGGGGCAAAGTTTCCCAAACCTCAAAATGCCTATAAATACACCCCTCACCACACCCACAATTCAGTATTACAAACTTTGCCTCCGATGGGTGGTGGTGAAGTAAGTTTGTGCTAGATTCTACGTTGATATGCGCTCCGCAGCAAGTTGGTGAGCCCGGTTTTTCCTCTCAGCGTGCAGTGAATGTCAGAGGGATGTGAGGAGAGTATTGCCCTATTTGAATGCAGTGATCTCCCTTCTACGGGGTCTATTTCATAGGTTCTCTGTTATCGGTCGTAGAGATTCAATCTTACCTCCCTTTTCAGATCGACGATATACTCTTTATATATACCATTACCTCTGCTGATTCTCGTTTCAGTACTGGTTTGCTTTCTACAAACATGTAGATGAGTGTCCTGGGGTAAGTAAATCTTATTTTCTGTGACACTCTAAGCTATGGTTGGGCACTTTGTTTATAAAGTTCTAAATATATGTATTCAAACATTTATTTGCCCTTGACTCTGAATGTTCAACTTTCCTTATTTTCAGACAGTCAGTTTCATATTTGGGATAATGCACTTTGATTTAATCATTTTTTCTTACCTTCAAAAATTTGACTTTTTTCACCTGTGGGCTGTTAGGCTCGCGGGGGGCTGAAAATGCTTCATTTTTATTGCGTCATTCTTGGCGCGGACTTTTTTGGCACCAAAAATTCTTTTCCGTTTCCGGCGTCATACGTGTCGCCGGAAGTTGCGTCATTTTTTGACGTTATTTTGCGCCAAAAATGTTGGCGTTCCGGATGTGGCGTCATTTTGGCGCCAAAAAGCATTTAGGCGCCAAAATAATGTGGGCGTTCTTATTGGCGCCTAAAAAAATATGGGCGTCGCTTTTTGTCTCCACATTATTTAAGTCTCATTTTTCATTGCTTCTGGTTGCTAGAAGCTTGTTTTTGGCATTTTTCCCATTCCATGAAACTGTCATTTAAGGAATTTGATCAACATTTTGCTTTATATGTTGTTGTTTTTCTCTTACATATTGCAAGATGTCTCAACGTTGCATCTGAGTCAGAAGATACTACAGGAAAATCGCTGTCTAGTGCTGGATCTACCAAAGCTAAGTGTATCTGCTGTAAACTTTTGGTAGCTATTCCTCCAGCTGTTGTTGTATTGATTGTCATGACAAACTTGTTAAAGCAGATAATATTTCCTTTAGTAAAGTACCATTGCCTGTTGCAGTTCCTTCAACATCTAAGGTGCAGATTGTTCCTGATAACATAGAGATTTTGTTTCTGAATCCATAAAGAAGGCTATGTCTGTTATTTCTCCTTCTAGTAAACGTAAAAAATCTTTTAAAACTTCTCTCCTACAGATGAATTTTTAAATGAACATCATCATTCTGATAACTCTTCTGGTTCAGAGGATTCTGTCTCAAGGGTTGATGCTGATAAATCTCATATTTATTTAAAATGGAATTTATTCGTTCTTTACTTAAAGAAGTTCTAATTGCTTTAGAAATAGAGGATTCTGGTCCTCTTTGATACTACTTCTAAACGTTTGGATAAGGTATTTAAATCTCCTGTGGTTATTCCAGAAGTTTTTCCTGTTCCTAATGCTATTTCTGCAGTAATTTCCAAAGAATGGGATAATTGGGTAATTCATTTACTCCCTCTAAACGTTTTTAAGCAATTATATCCTTTGCCGTCTGACAGATTAGAATTTTGGGACTAAATCCCTAAAGTTGATGGGCTATTTCTACCCTTGCTAAACGTACTACTATTCTACGTCAGATGGTACTTCGTCTTAAGGATCCTTTAGATAGGAAAATTGAGTCCTTTCTAAGAAAAGCTTATCTGTGTTCTGGTAATCTTCTTAGACCTGCTATAACTTTGGCTGATGTTGCTGCAGCTTCAACTATTTGGTTGGAAACCTTAGCGCAACAAGTAACACAACATGATTCTCATGATATTATTATTCTTCTTCAGCATGCTAATAATTTAATCTGTGATGCCATCTTTGATATTATCAGAGTGATGTCAGGTTTCTATGTCTCTAGCTATTTTAGCTAGAAGAGCTTATGGCTTAAGACTTGGAATGCTGATATGGCTTCTAAATCAACTCTACCTTTCCATTTCTTTCCAGGGTAACAAATTATTTGGTTCTCAGTTGGATTCTATTATTCAACTGTTACTGGTGGGAAAGGAACTTTTTTACCACAGGATAAAAAATCTAGGGTAAAAACAGAGCTAATAATCGTTTCGTTCCTTTCGTTTCAACAAAGAACAAAAACCTGATCCTTCATCCTCAGGAGCAGTTTCAGTTGGAAACCATCTCCAATCTGGAAATAAATCTCAAGCCAGCCAGAAAGGCAAAGCTGCTTCTAAGTCCAATTGAAGGTGCGGCCCTCATTCCAGCTCAGCTGGTAGGGGGCAGGTTACGTTTTTTCAAAGAAATTTGGATCAATTCTGTTCACAATCTTTGGATTCAGAACATTGTTTCAGAAGGGTACAGAATTGGTTTCAAGATGAGACCTCCTGCAAAGAGATTTTTTCTTTCCCGTGTCCCAGTAAATCCAGTAAAAGCTCAAGCATTTCTGAATTGTGTTTCAGATCTAGAGTTAACTGAGTAATTATGCCAGTTCCAGTTCAGGAACAGGGATGGGGTTTTTATTCAAATCTCTTCATTGTACCAAAGAAGGAGAATTCCTTCAGACCAGTTCTGGATCAAAAAATATTGAATCGTTATGTAAGGAACCAACGTTCAAGATGTAACTGTAAGGACTATTTTGCCTTTGTTCAGCAAGGGAATTATATGTCCACAATAGATTACAGGATGCATATCTGCATATTCCGATTCATCCGGATCATTATCGGTTCCTGAGATTCTCTTTTCTGGACAAGCACATTACCCAGTTTGTGGCCTCTGCCGTTTGGCCTTGCTACAGCTCCAAGAATTTTTACAATGGTTCTCGGTGCCCTTCTGTCTGTAATCAGAGAACAGGGTATTGTGGTATTTCCTTATTTGGACGATATCTTGGTACTTGCTCAGTCTTTACATTTAGCAGAATTTCATACGAATCGACTTGTGTTGTTTCTTCAAGATCATGGTTGGAGGATCAATTACCAAAAAGTTCATGATTCCTCAGGACAAGGGTAACCTTTCTGGGTTTCCAATAGATTCAGTGTCCATGACTCTGTCTTTAACAGACAAAGAGGTGTCAAAAACTGATGGCATCTTGTCGAAACCTTCAGTCACAATCATTCCCTTCGGTAGCCTTATGCATGGAAATTCTAGGTTCTTATGACTGCTGCATCGGACGCGATTCCCCCTTTGCTCGTTTTCACATGCGACCTCTTCAGCTTTGTATGCTGAATCAATGGTGCAAGGATTACACAAAGATATCTCAATTAATAATCTTTAAAACCGATTGTTCGACACTCTCTAACGTGGTGGACAGATCACCATCGTTTAATTCAGGGGCTTCTTTTGTGCTTCCGACCTGGACTGTAATTTCAACAGATGCAAGTCTCACAGGTTGGGGAGCTGTGTGGGGATCTCTGACGGCACAAGGAGTTTGGGAATCTCAGGAGGTGAGATTACGATCAATATTTTGGAACTCGTGCAATTTTCAGAGCTCTTCAGTTTTGGCCTCTTCTGAATAGAGAGAATCGTTCATTTGTTTTCAGACAGACAATGTCACAACTGTGGCATACATCAATCATCAAGGAGGAACTCCACAGTCCTCTGGCTATGAAAGAAGTATCTCGAATTTTGGTTTGGGCGGAATCCAGCTCCTGTCTAATCTCTGCGGTTCATATCCCAGGTGTAGACAATTGGGAAGCGGATTATCTCAGTCGCCCAAACGTTGCATCCGGGCGAATGGTCACTTCACCCAGAGGTATTTCTTCAGATCGTTCAAATGTGGGAACTTCCAGAAAAAGATTTGATGGCGTCCCATCTAAACAAGAAACTTCCCAGGTATCTGTCCAGATCCCGGGATCCTCAGGCGGAGGCAGTGGATGCATTATCACTTCCTTGGAAGTATCATCCTGCCTATATCTTTCCGCCCCTAGTTCTTCTTCCAAGAGTAATCCCAAGATTCTGAAGGAATGCTCGTTTGTTCTGCTGGTAGCTCCGGCATGGCCTCACAGGTTTTGGTATGCGGATCTTGTCCGGATGGCCTCTTGCCAACCGTGGACTCTCCGTTAAGACCAGACCTTCTGTCACAAGGTCCTTTTTTCCATCAGGATCTGAAATCCTTAAATTAAAGGTATGGAGATTGAACGCTTGTTGATTCTTCGTCAAGAGGTTTCTCTGACGCATGTGATTAATACTATGTTACAGGCTCGTAAATCTGTATCTAGAGAGATATATTATAGAGTCTGGAAGACTTATATTTCTTGGTGTATTTCTCATCATTTTTCTTGGCATTCTTTCAGAATTCCGAGAATTTTACAGTTTCTTCAGGATGGTTTAGATAAAGGTTTGTCCGCAAGTTCTTGAATGGACAAATCTCTGCTCTTTCTGTTCTTTTTCACAGAAAGATTGCTAGTCTTCCTGATATTCATTGTTTTGTACAAGCTTTGGTTCGTATAAAAACCTGTCATTAAGTCATTTTCTCCCCTTGGAGTCTTGAATTTGGTTCTGGGGGCTCTTCAAGCTCCTCCGTTTGAACCTATGCATTCATTGGACATTAAATTACTTTCTTGGAAAGTTTTGTTCCTTTTTGGCATCTCTTCTGCCAGAAAGAGTTTCTGAATTATCTGCTCTTTCTTGTGAGTCTCCTTTTCTGATTTTTCATCAGGATAAGGTGGTGTTGCGAACTTCTTTTGAATTTTTACCTAAAGTTGTGAATTCCAACAACATTAGTAGAGATATTGTGGTTCCTCTCATTATGTCCTAATCCTAAGAATTCTAAGGAGAAATCGTTGCATTCTTTGGATGTTGTTAGAGCTTTGAAATATTATGTTGAAGCTACTAAATCTTTCAGAAAGACTTCTAGTCTATTTGTTATCTTTTCCGGTTCTAGAAAAGGCCAGAAAGCTTCTGCCATTTCTTTGGCATCTTGGTTGAAATCTTTAATTCATCTTGCCTATGTTGAGTCGGGTAAAACTCCGCCCTCAGAGAATTACAGCTCATTCTACCTAGGTCAGTTTCTACTTCCTGGGCGTTTAGGAATGAAGCTTCGGTTGATCAGATTTGCAAAGCAGCAACTTGTTCCTCTTTGCATACTTTTACTAAATTCTTCCATTTTGATGTTATTTTCTTCTTCTGAAGCAGTTTTTGGTAGAAAAGTACTTCAGGCAGCGGTTTCAGTTTGAATCTTCTGCTTATGTTTTTCGTTAAACTTTATTTTGGGTGTGGATTATTTTCAGCAGGAATTGCTTGTCTTTATTTTATCCCTCACTCTCTAGTGACTCTTGTGTGGAAAGATCCACATCTTGGTGTAATCATTATCCCATACGTCACTAGCTCATGGACTCTGCTAATTACATGAAAAGAAAACATAATTTATGTAAGAACTTACTGATAAATTCATTTCTTTCATACTTAGCAAGAGTCCATGAGGCCCGCCCTTTTTTTGTGGTGGTTATGATTTTGTTATAAAGCACAATTATTTCCAATTCCTTATTTATATGCTTTCGCACCTTTTTTATCACCCCACTTCTTGGCTATTCGTTAAACTGAATTGTGGGTGTGGTGAGGGGTGTATTTATAGGCATTTTGAGGTTTGGGAAAACTTTGCCCCTCCTGGTAGGAATGTATATCCCATACGTCGCTCATGGACTCTTGCTAATATGAAGAAATGAATTTATCAGGTAAGTTCTTACATAAATTATGTTTTTGTTATATGCCTTTATAGTTCCTGTTTTTTAATTTCTCCCCATTTAGCTTATCATGAGCATTTTGTTTTTTTATATTAAAACATATGTATATTACCATTTTTCTGTATTAAAATTATTATTGTGCCTCCACCCCACACTGGATGGGGATTCTCGTGTACCTTATGCTTTTAGGACTAAAAGAAGATCAGCTTTTACAAAACTAGATAAGGATTCAATTGATTGTTTTAAATAATTAAATATGCCACTATTTGTAGCAGCTCTTTGGCAACCAAAGGTGTTAAATATCAAATTTAAAAGTCCAATTTGGCTGTAGTTAATATTATCTTATATTATTATTGGCTGGTGAACATGTAAATACAGCTTTCTGTTGACGTTCCATGTATTTAAAAGATTGATTATTATCTAATTGGTGATTTACAGTTGAAGGCTCTGTTAAATGACTTGTATGTTTCCAGTCATTGTCCAAGTGTCAAAGACGACCAATAACAACAATATTATTGTGCTAACGTGCTCTGGTAATTTTAACTCTTTAAGGTGAATGAGCAGATTGAGGAATTGAAAACAGCTATCAAGGAACACAAGGGGTCAGCTCTCAATCTTGCCCCGCAATTAACAGCAGAGCAAGAACAGTACGCCTCTTATGTCTACCAACACATTAAATACCTTCCAGCAAATAGTATCCTCCCTACAAGGCTCCCATTAAAGGTGAGTATATATTAATGTGCTATTATTATGTATAAGAACCTGACTCATACCAGGGTTTAACACTTTCACTGTAAGAGCTACCTGCATAGACTTTATATGCTCATACAAAGGGATAAAATCATGGATTGGATTCCATTCTAGTTGAAAAACACCAGAATATATTGATAAAGATGTAAAACAGGATTTTGTGGGGGGTGAAGTTAATATTGTTTTCATCATTAATTGACGCTTCTCACAAGTAGTTTGCTCATAGCAGTGTAAGAAAGTGATACCCTTTTATAAAACATTCAGAATTGTCTTTTAATTTCATATTTTTAATATAAACTTAGTAGATAATGTAAGTTTTCTCTTCTATTTTAAAACGCACACTGCAGCACACAACGTTACATCTAGCCGGCATTTGAGAAATGACTTGTTCTCCAAGTCCAATCTGGTATTTAGGTTTGTGAAAGAAAATCTCTGTTTGCTGTGTGAGAAAATAATCCACTTTCTATACGTTTTCTTTAGGTGATGGTATCCTATTGCAAATAGTTTATTTAACAAAAGAAAAAAATACAGTTTTGTTGCTACATGCATCTGCTTGTTTGATTATGGCCATGTGGGCGTGTAGAACTATATTAGACTAGTTTTGTTCATCCAGTGATTCAGATCCAAAAATAGCAAAAGTGTTAAAGTAACCTTCTAACTTAATGTGTTTTGCTTAAATCAGAGGTAGAGTGAAACTCTCTTAAGTTTGTGTTTTAATATGAAATTGCAGTTGAATAAAAAGTGTGTGTATGTGTATGTGTATGTGTCTTTATGTGGTGTGTATGTATGTATGTATTTATGTGCGTGTGTGTGCGTATTGATATATCTGTGGTGTGTGTATGTATGCATTATGTGGCGTGTGTGTTTATGTGTGCGTATGTATGTGTGTGTATGAATGTATGTGTGTGTATGTATATGTGTGTGTGTGTGTGTGTATGTGTATGTGTCTTTATGTGTGTGTATGTATGTATGTATTTATGTGCGTGTGTGTGCGTATGTATATGTGTGTGTGTGTATGTATGCATTTATGTGCGTGTGTGTGCGTATGTATATGTGTGTGTATGTATGTATGTATTTATGTGCGTGTGTGTGCGTATGTATATGTGTGTGTGTGTATGTATGCATTTATGTGCGTGTGTGTTTATGTGTGCGTATGTATGTGTGTGTATGAATGAATGTATGTGTGTGTATGTATGTATGTATTTATGTGTGTGTGTGTGTGTATGTATGCATTTATGTGCGTGTGTGTTTATGTGTGCGTATGTATGTGTGTGTATGAATGTATCTGTGCGTATGTATGTGTGTGCGTGTGTGTGTATGTGTGTTTATGTGTATATGTGCGTGTTTGTGTATATGTATGTATGTATGTGTGTGTGTATGTATATGTGTGTGTGTTTATGTGTATATGTGCGTGTGTGTATGTTGTGTGTATGTATATGTGCGTGTGTGTATGTGTGTGTAGGTATATGTGTGTATGTATGTATGTATTTATGTGCGTGTATGTATGTATGTATATGTGTGTGTGTATGTATGCATTTATGTGCGTGTGTGTGCGTATGTATGTGTATGTGTGTGTGTATGTATATGTGTGTGTTTATGTGTATATGTGTGTGTATGTATGTATTTATGTGCGTGTGTGCGTATGTATGTGTGTGTATGTGTGTGTGTATGTATATGTGTGTGTGTGTTTATGTGTGTATTTATGTGTGTATGTATGTATTTATGTGCTTGTGTGCGTTTGTATGTGTGTGTATGTATGTGTGTGTGTGTATGTATGTGTGTGTGTGAGGGGCGGGGGTAGCAATGTGCCCTTTGGAATTTTGGTCCTTACATCTAAGCATGGGCACTAGTTTATATCAATATTTTAATTCCCAAATGCCACTGTGTTTAAATTGTTGTACAGCTGTGCACAACAAACAACTGTACACAAACATGCAGTACATGTTGCCATTGATATTATTATGTTAATAAAATGTTTTTTTATTTATTTTTGCACCCCCCCCCCCCCAAAAAAAAAAAATTCTCTGGACGCCCATGTATGCATGTGTATAAAATGTCTGTGCATTCAGCAAGTGGAAAAGATAGTGCATAGTACTTCTAATAAGGTGTTTTTAGTGAAGAGATTGTAACTATTTTAAATTTATTTATATGTGTTATAATATATCATTGTATCTTGTTTTCTATAAGGAAAAAATAATTGCCCATTTATTATGGCCGTCTAGAGAAGTTGATTTTTAATATATGTCATTTTAACATACATCCCTACTAACTTATTTACCCTTTATTATTATGAGAAGTAAATACCTTTTTAAAGATATTTCAATATATTATTTTTCTGTAAGAACATTACTTTACACTTCTCATTCTTTTAACTACTGCTCAATTTGATGCTTTATAGTGGTTTTGTAAGTCACATTTGTATCTATGATATAAATTCAGTTTTTTAGTCTAAGAGATGTACCTGTGTATCTTCAATATTCATTCTATCTACACTTGACCAAGTACTTTGGTGACCTCAAGTGGCTGTGATAGCTGTTAGCGAAAAAAGATTTTCTTTTGTTGGGTCTTTTTAAGATCTCCAATTTCTAATTCAAGGTGTAACATCTACTTTTTTTTTACTACTTTAGACTTTTCAGTAATATTTTAGATTTTTACATATTTAGGATGTCACAAATCCCCTAATTATGGGGCAAAATGATTTGATACATTTTGTAATACAAGATATTTGCCACCGATTTTATATTACGTTCATTTCTTTGTTGTCAGGATATTGCATTTCTTTTATTTTTAAGTTACAGTAAAAAAAAAAACGTTTTAATTAATAAATAAGTCTGGAAAATTGCATTTCTTATAAAAATAATGGTCATGTATCTTCAATGCAAAAATATGATTATCATAGTATACAGTGTTACCATTCTTTATTGGGCTGACATTTCATATTAAGACCAGCTGTAGAAAATCATTGTTTTATGTATGTATGTGCAAGTGTGTGAATTATATATGTATGTGTGTATGTATATACTGTATATATATATATATAATATATATATATATATATATATATATATAGTATGTATATGTGTATGTAAATATATACGTGTGTGTGTATGTATATACTGTATATATATATATATATATATATATATGTGTGTATATATATATATATATATAGTATGTATATGTGTATGTAAATATATGTGTGTGTGTATGTATATATATATATATATATATATATATATATATATATATATATATGTGTGTGTGTATATATATATATATATAGTATGTATATGTGTGTGTAAATATATATGTGTGTGTGTATGTATATACTGTATTATATATATATATATATATATATATATAGTATGTATATGTGTATGTAAATATATATGTGTGTGTGTATGTATATACTGTATATATATATATATATATATATATATATATATATATATAGTATGTATATGTGTATGTAAATATATATGTGTGTGTGTATGTATATACTGTATATATATATATATATATATATATATATATAGTATGTATATGTGTATGTAAATATATACGTGTGTGTGTATGTATATACTGTATATATATGTATATATATATATATATATATATATATATATATAGTATGTAAATATGTATGTGTGTGTGTATGTATATACTGTGTATATATATATATATATATATATATATATATAGTATGTATATGTGTATGTAAATATATATGTGTGTGTGTATATATTTATATATAATAATTTTTATATAAAGTATATATATATATTTATTTTTTTTTTAAACTAGAAATAGAGAAATTAAACATATAATAGAAGATACATGACAATATAATACACTGCTGTTGTATGTTTACAATATAATTTAGAAACACCTTTAGCATTTTTATTACAATTATTAAAAAGGATTGAGAGCGTTTTTATTTTTCATATGCAACTCAATATTTATACCTGTAGATGTTATAAATGTGAAATATTCTGCATAAGAACAGATGGGGAGCATTCAACAAATGTCTTCTGCTCACACATTCATTCTAAATTTAAATATAGGTGACTGCAGAATTATTATACATGCGGTTAAAAGAATGTTAATGGAAAACATTGCATTTTTTGGTGGTGCTATATGTGTAATGAGCTCCCGGAAAACTATAAATAAATAAATAGATAGATCTATAAACAGCAGTGTTTTACGTTGAAGCAATTATTTGGTTAAAAATGATTCTGGATTGAGTTGCATTAGCATTGTGAACTTTTTTGTGTGAAATATAAAAAAACTATTATAATGTAACATTTAACACTTTTAAAACATAAAATATCAAAACAAATTATTAGTTGAGATAAATAAAATAATAGTCATTTTTAAAATCAAAATATCATAGCAAATTATTTGTAGAAAATAAATGGTTGAAAAAAAATATTTAGAATCCCTGTTTTTAACATTAAATGATCTTTTTTTCATGAGACCTCATACCAACCTTTCTCATCTCTGATCCAGTAATTAGCAGCTTGAAGGTGTGACAAGAGATAATTCTCCAAAGCACTTTTATTCCAGGTGAAAAATATTGAGTTAATAACCGATGATTTTAATCTACAGTGATGAACTCTTCTAAATGTAAAGCTGTTTATTGTGTATAGTGTTTGTGTAATTTAAACATTAAGTAACTATACCTATAAGCCGTACCAGAGGCAGTATTATTGTATGTATCCTGCATAATTTAGCAGAATGGATCTAAATGTTTTAGAGAGCTTCAGCACTGAATAGGTATAACACCTTTGGTTTAAATCATTTATTTGCTGCATATATTCTTAGATGAGTGTAAGATCATTTTTTAAATAAAAAATATATATATTTGTGTGTAATTATTCTCAACATCCATTTTCATATATTATTGGATTGGACTGGAGAAGTTCAGGGTTCATATGAAAAAGTAGCCAGATATAAAAATGTAGCAATACATAGTGATACCTCTTGCTTAGACTAACATCTAATGACAACTTTTCAAAGATATTCTTTTCTTCTTGAAATCTGAAGCAATTGATTTAAATTCATGGAGCAAAGTAAACTATCCATCTATCTATCCTTTTATCTAACTATCCTTTTATCTATCTGTCATCTATCTTTTTATTATCTTTCTTTGTATCTTTTTATCTATCTATCTATCTATCTATCTATCTATCTATCTATCTATCTATATATATATATAGCTATCTAATTATATATCTATCCTTTTGTCTATTATCTATCTTTTTTATTATCTTTCTTTATATCTTTGTATCTATCTATCTATCTATCTATCCATCTATCTATCTAATTATCTATCTATCTTGTTATTATCTTTCTTTGTATCTATCTCTCTATCTAATTATCTATCAATCTATCTAATTATCTATCATCTATCTTTGTATTATCTTTCTTTGTATCTATCTAATCATTCATCTATCTTTTTATTATCTTTCTTTGTATCTTTTTATCTATCTATCTATCTATCTATCTATAATTTATTGTTGGTTCCAACAAATATATTTAGAAAATATTGATGTAGATAACAATAATTTGAATCTCTTTTTTATCTTTATTATGTCACAGTTTTTCTGCCCTATTAAATCATGTATTTGCATGATGCAGAGGCTGATGTCTGTAAGCTGTTTTATTATTTCACTTACAATAAATGGGAGGTAATACATGTGCAGTGAATGCAGTGTGCATTATTTGGCTTACAATGTAATTGAAACCTAGTTCTGTAGAAATGAATTGCTAAGTAACATAAAATAATCTCTGTATCATCTGGACGATTCCTAAACAAAAGGAAAGGAAATGCATTTTTACTGCTCTGACTCCTTTTGTAGTCCAACACTCTGGCTCTTAGTATTGAGGTCAATTGCTCTGCATAAACACATTACCAATGTGCTTATTGTTCTTTGCAAAACACTTCATTTATACTTTTCTCACGCTGGTGTTAGAATTTTATGTCCAATTTACATTTATAGCTGATTTTCTTCTCTTTGATTAAATTGTGCAAAGAGTGAAATCTCACTGGCATTAATGATTCAGTATGACAATGAGCTTTAAAGGGACGTAAAAGCGCAAAAAGAAGATGCTCTCATTTTATTAGTGCACTGTTGCTTGCATATAACTATGTGTTTAAAGGGACAGTCTATAATTGAATTGTTATTGTTTTAAAAGGTAGATAATCCCTTTATTACCCATTTCCCAGTTTTGCATAACCAACACGGTTATATCAATATACTTTTTACCTCTGTGATTACCTTGTATCTAAGCATCTTCTGACAGCCCCCTGATCACATGACTTTTTATTTATAATCTATAGACTTTCATTTTAGCCAATTAGTGCTGTTTTGTCCTGACTCTTATATAACTCCACGGGCGCAAACACAATGGCCTAGATTACGAGTTTTGCGTTAGCCTTAAAAAGCAGCCACCACTATAATAAATATATTAACCCCTAAACCTCCGCACTCCCGCATTGCAAAAATTAGTTAAATATTATTAACCCCTAATCTGCCGGCCCTAACATCCCCGCCACCTACCTACATTTATTAACCCCTAATCTGCTGCCCCCAACGTCGCCACCACTATAATAAAGTTATTAACCCCTAAACCTAAGTCTAACCCTAACACCCCCTAACTTAAATATAATTTAAATAAATCTAAATAAAATTACTACAATTAACTAAATTATTCCTATTTAAAACGAAATACTTGCCTATAAAATAAACCTAAGATAGCTACAATATAACTAATAGTTACATTGTATCTATCTTAGGGTTTATTTTTATTTACAGGCAACCTTTGTATTTATTTTAACTAGGTACAATAGTTATTAACTAGTTATTAACTATTTAATAACTACCTAGTTAAAATAAAGACAAATTTACCTGTGAAATAAAACCTAACCTAAGTTACAATTACACCTAACACTACACTACATTTAAATTAATTACCTAAATTAAATACAATTAATTACAATTAAATAAAATTATCTAAAGTACAAAAAACCCCCACTAAATTACAGAAAATAATAAAGAAATTACAAGATTTTTAAACTAATTACACCTGATCTAATCCCCTAACAAAATAAAAAAAGCCCCCCCCAAAATAAAAAAGACCTACCCTACACTAAATTACAAATAGCCCTTAAAAGGGCCTTTTGCGGGGCATTGCCCCAAAGTATTCAGCTCTTTTACCTGTTAAAAAAATTACAAATCCCCCCCAACATTAAAAACCCACCACCCACACAACCAACCCTACTCTAAAATCCACCCAATCCCCCCTTAAAAAAAACCTAACACTAACCCCTGAAGATCACCCTACCGTGAGACGTCTTCACCCAACCAGGCCGAAGTCCTCAACGAAGCCGGGAGAAGTCTTCATCCAACCGGGCAGAAGTGGTCCTCCAGACGGGCAGAATTCTTCATCCAGATGGCATCTTCTATCTTCATCCATCCGGCGCGAAGCATCCTCTTCTTTCCACGGCCGACGACTGAATGAAGGTTCCTTTAAATGACGTCATCCAAGAATTCTATCAGCCAATCAGAATTAAGGTAGAAAAAGATCCAATCAGCCAATAGGATTGAGCTGGCATTCTATTGGCTGTTCCAATCAGCCAATAGAATGCCAGTTCAATACTATTGGCTGATTGCATCAGCCAATAGGATTTTTTTCTACCTTAATTCCGATTGGCTGATAGAATTCTATCAGCCAATCGGAATTGAAGGGACGCCATCTTGGATGACGTCATTTAAAGGAACCTTCATTCAGTCGTCGGCCGTGGAAAGAAGAGGATGCTCTGTGTCGGATGTCTTGAAGATGGACCCGCTCCGCGCCGGATAGATGAAGATAGAAGATGCCGTCTGGATGAAGACCTGCCCGTCTGGAGGACCACTTCTGCCCGGTTGGATGAAGACTTCTGCCCGTCTGGAGGACCACTTCTGCCCGGTTGGGTGAAGACGTCTCCCGGTAAGGTGATCTTCAAGGGGTTAGTATTAGTTTTTTTTAAGGGGGTATTGGGTGGGTTTTAGAATAGAGTTGGTTGTGTGGGTGGTGGGTTTTAATGTTGGGGGGGAATTGTAATTTTTTTTCAGGTAAAAGAGCTGATTACTTTGGAGCAATGCCCTGCAAAATGCCCTTTTAAGGGCTATTTGTAATTTAGTGTAGGTTAGGGCTTTTTTATTTTGGGGAGGCTTTTTTATTTTGTTAGGGGGATTAGATTAGGTGTAATTAGTTTAAAAATCTTGTAATTTCTTTATTATTTTCTGTAATTTAGTTTTTTTTTGTACTTTAGATAATTTTATTTAATATATCTATTAATATAATATTTAATTTAGGTAATTAATTTAATTGTAGTGTAGTGTTAGGTGTAATTGTAACTTAGGTTAGGTTTTATTTTACAGGTATATTTGTCTTTATTTTAACTAGGTAGTTATTAAATAGTTAATAACTATTTAATAACTATTCTACCTAGTTAAAATAAATACAAACTTGCCTGTAAAATAAAAATAAACCCTAAGATAGCTACAATGTAACTATTAGTTATATAGTAGCTAGCTTAGGGTTTATTTTATAGGTAAGTATTTAGTTTTAAATAGGAATTATTTAGTTAATGATAGTAATTTTATTTAGATTTATTTAAATTATATTTAAGTTAGGGGGGTTAGGGTTAGACTTAGGTTTAGGGTTTAATATGTTTATTATAGTGGCGGCGACGTTGGGGGCAGCAGATTAGGGGTTAATAAGTGTAGTTAGGTTGCTGCGACATTGGGGACGGCAGATTAGGGGTTAATAAATATAATGTAGGTGTCGGCGATGTTGGGGGCAGCAGATTAGGGGTTCATAAGTATAATGTAAGTAGCGGCGGTGTCCGGAGCGGCAGATTAGGGGTTAATAATATAATGCAGGTGTCGGCGATGTCGGGGGTGGCAGATTAGGGGTTAATAAGTGTAATATTAGGGGTGTTTAGACTCGGGGTTCATGTTAGGGTGTTAGGTGTAGACATAAATGTATTTTCCCCATAGGAATCAATGGAGCTGCGTTAGGAGCTTTACGCTGCTTTTTGCAGGTGTTAGGTTTTTTTCATCCGGCTCTCCCCCATTGGATCCTATAAGGAAATCGTGCACAAACACGTTTAGCCAGCTCACTGCTAACGTAAGCAGCGCTGGTATTGAGGTGAGATGTGGAGCAAAATTTTGCTCTTCGCTCACTTTTTTGCGGTTAACGCCAGGTTTCTAAAAAACAGAATTTATGCTTACCTGATAAATTACTTTCTCCAACGGTGTGTCCGGTCCACGGCGTCATCCATTACTTGTGGGAAATGTTCTCCCCCACAGGGAAAGGCAAGGAGAGCACACAGCAAGAGCTGTCCATATAGCTCCCCCTCTGGCTCCGCCCCCATTCATTCGACCGACGGTTAGGAGAAAAAGGAGAAACTATAGGGTGCCGTGGTGACTGTAGTGTATAAAGAAAATTTTTTCAACCTGATTAAAAAAAAAAAAAAAAAAAAACAGGGCGGGCCGTGGACCGGACACACCGTTGGAGAAAGTAATTTATCAGGTAAGCATAAATTCTGTTTTCTCCAACATTGGTGTGTCCGGTCCATGGCGTCATCCATTACTTGTGGGAACCAATACCAAAGCTTTAGGACACGGATGAAGGGAGGGAGCAAATCAGGTTACCTAAACAGAAGCACCACGGCTTGCAAAACCTTTCTCCTAAAAACAGCCTCCAAAGAAGCAAAAATATCCAATTTGTAGAATTTGGCAAAAGTGTGCAGAGAAGACCAAGTCGCTGCCTTACATATATGGTCAACAGAAGCCTCGTTCTTATAGGCCCATGTGGAAGCCACAGCCCTAGTAGAGTGAGCTGTGATACGGTCAGGAGGCTGCCATCCGGCAGTCTCATAAGCCAAGCGGATAATGCTTTTCAGCCAGAAAGAGAGAGAGGTAGCAGTAGCTTTTTGACCTCTCCTCTTACCAGAGTAAACGACAAACAAGGATGAGGTTTGTCTAAAATCTTTTGTTGCTTCTAAATAGAACTTTAAAGCACGAACAACATCTAAATTGTGTAATAAACGTTCCTTCTTTGAAACTGGATTCGGACACAAAGAAGGAACAACTATTTCCTGGTTGATGTTCTTGTTGGAAACAACTTTTGGAAGAAAACCAGGCTTAGTACGCAAAACAACCTTATCTGAATGGAACACCAGATAGGGTGGATCACACTGCAAAGCAGATAATTCAGAAACTCTTCTAGCAGAAGAAATAGCAACCAAAAATAGAACTTTCCAAGATAGTAACTTATATCTATGGAATGTAAAGGTTCAAACGGAACCCCTTGAAGAACTGAAAGAACTAAATTTAGACTCCAAGGAGGAGTCATGGGTCTGTAAACAGGCTTGATTCTAACCAAAGCTGAACAAAAGCTTGTACATCTGGCAAAGCTGCCAGTCGTTTCTGCAACAAGACGGATAATGCAGAAATCTGTCCTTTTAGAGAACTAGCTGACAATCCTTTATCCAAACCTTCTTGGAGAAAGGAGAGAATCTTTGGAATTTAATCTTACTCCAGGAGAATCCTTTGGATTCACACCAACAGATATATTTTTTCCATATTTTATGGTAAATCTTTCTAGTCACAGGTTTTCTGGCTTGGACCAGAGTATCAATCACAGAATTTGAAAACCCACGCTTGGATAAAATCAAGCGTTCAATTTCCAAGCAGTCAGCTGCAGAGAAACTAGATTGGGATGTTCGAATGGACCTTGTACTAGAAGGTCCTGTCTCAAAGGTAGCTTCCATGGTGGAGCCGATGACATATTTACCAGGTCTACATACCAAGTCCTGCGTGGCCACACAGGAGCTACCAGAATCACCGAGGCCTTCTCCTGTTTGATCCTGGCTATGAGCCTGGGGAGGAGAGGAAACGGTGGAAACACATATGCTAGGTTGAACGACCAAGGCGCCACTTATGCATCCACTAGAGTCGCCTTGGGATCCCTGGATCTGGACCCGTAGCAAGGAATCTTGAAGTTCTGACGGGACGCCATTAGATCCATGTCTGGAATGCCCCATAATTGGGTTAACTGAGCAAAGACCTCCGGATGGAGTTCCCACTCCCCCGGATGGAAAGTCTGACGACTCAAATAGTCCGCCTCCCAGTTGTCTACTCCTGGGATGTGAATAGCAGATAGATGGCAGGAGTGATTCTCTGCCCATTGGATTATCTTGGTTACTTCCTTCATCGCTAGGGAACTCTTTGTTCCCCCCTGATGATTGATGTACGCAACAGTCGTTATGTTGTCCGACTGAAATCTTATGAACCTGGCTTCCGCTAGCTGAGGCCAAGCCAGGAGCGCATTGAATATAGCTCTTAGTTCCAAAATGTTTATCGGGAGAAGAGACTCTTCCCGCGACCATAGGCCCTGAGCTTTCAGAGAGTCCCAGACTGCTGGCGTTGTTCGTGACGATGACCCACTCCGGTCTGCGGAAACTCATTCCCTGAGACAGGTGATCCTGGGTCAACCACCAGAGAAGTGAGTCCCTGGTTACCTGGTCTACTTGAATTTGGGGAGACAAGTCTGTATAGTCCCCATTCCACTGATTGAGCATGCACAGCTGTAATGGTCTTAGATGAATTCGAGCAAAAGGAACCACATCCATTGCTGCGACCATTAGTCCTATTAATTCCATGCATTGAGCTATTGAGGGTTGAGGAATAGAGTGAAGAACTCGACAAGCTTTTAGAAGTTTTGTCTTTCTGACGTCTGTGAGAAAGATCTTCATTTCCACAGAATCTATTATTGTTCCCAGAAAAGGAACCCTTGTGGACGGTGACAGTGAACTTTTTTCTATGTTCACTTTCCACCCGTGAGATCTGAGAAAAGCCAACACAATGTCTGTATGAGCCCTCGCTTTGGAAAGAGACGACGCTTGGATTAGGATGTCGTCTAGATAAGGTGCTACAGCGATGCCCCTCAGTCTTAGGACCGCTAGAAGGGACCCTAGCACCTTTGTGAAAATTCTGGGAGCGGTGGCTAAACCGAATGGAAGAGCCACAAACTGGTAATGTTTGTCCAGAAAGGCGAACCTCAGGAACTGATGATGAGATTTGTGGATTGGGATATGCAGATACGCATCCTTTAGATCCACGGTAGTCAAAAATTGACCCTGCTGGATTGTTGGTAAGATTGTCCGAATGGTTTCCATCTTGAAGGATGGAACTCTGAGGAACTTGTTTAATATCTTTAAATCCAGAATTGGCCTGAAAGTTCCCTCTTTTTTGGGAACCACAAACAGGTTTGAGTAAAACCCTAGACCTTGTTCCCCGGAGGGGACTGGGTTTATCACTCCCATCTTTGATAGGTCTCTTACACAATGTAAGAATGCCTGTTTCTTTATCTGGTCTGAAGATAAGTGAGACAGGTGGAACTTTCCCTTTGGAGGAAGTTCCTTGAATTCTAACAGGTATCCCTTGGAAACTATCTCTAGTGCCCAGGGATCCAGAACATCTCTTGCCCAAGCCTGAGCGAAGAGAGAT
This sequence comes from Bombina bombina, assembly GCF_027579735.1. Classification (NCBI taxonomy): domain Eukaryota; kingdom Metazoa; phylum Chordata; class Amphibia; order Anura; family Bombinatoridae; genus Bombina; species Bombina bombina. Next base: position 166,763,858 of record NC_069505.1, on the reverse strand, counting down.
AGTCTGCCCCCTACCAGATCTGGTCCCGGATCGGGGGCTACCCCTTCATGCTGTCTTGGTAGCAGCAGCAGGTTTCTTGGTTTGTTTACCCTTGTTCCAGCCTTGCATGGGCTTCCAAGCGGGTTTGGGCTGGGCCGCGTTACCTTCTTGTCTAGCGGCAGTGGAGTTATTAGCCGGTCCGTTCCTGAAATTGCGAAAGGAACGAAAAGGCCTATCCTGTGGGAGGGCATGGCCCTTACCCCCAGTGATGTCTGAAATAATTTCCTTCAATTCCGGCCCAAAAAGGGTCTTACCCTTGAAAGGAATATTCAGTAACTTAGTCTTGGACGACATCTGCCGACCAGGATTTTAGCCAAAGCGCCCTCCGCGCTACTATAGCAAAACCTGAGTTTTTCGCCGCCAATTTCGTTATTTGAAAGGCGGCATCCAATATAAAGGAATTAGCTAACTTTAATGCGTGAATTCTGTCCATGACTTCTTCATAGGAAGTCTCTTTCTGGAGCGACCTTTCTAGTTCTTCGAACCAAAAGGACGCCGCTGAAGTGACAGTAATAACACACGTAGCTGGTTGAAGGATGAACCCTTGCTGAACAAAAATCTTTTTAAGCAATCCTTCCAATTTTTTATCCATAGGATCTTTGAAAGCGCAGCTGTCCTCTATAGGAATAGTTGTGCGCTTCGCTAGTGTTGAAACAGCTCCCTCAACCTTCGGGACCGTTTGCCATGCGTCCCTTCTAGGGTCTACTATGGGAAACATTTTCTTAAATATAGGAGGTGGGGCAAAGGGTACACCTGGCTTCTCCCACTCCTTTTCCACTATGTTCGCTACCCTCTTAGGTATTGGAAAAGCGTCGTCGTGCACTGGGACCTCCTTGATAGAAGAATAAAAAACTACAACTAACACCACTAACTCCTCGCCATCCCCGTGGTAGATGCTACTTGTTCAGAGCGGCAAGGAGAATGACTGGGGGGCGGAGCCAGAGCGGGAGCTATATGGACAGCTCTTGCTGTGTGCTCTCCTTGCCTTTCCCTGTGGGGGAGAACATTTCCCACAAGTAATGGATGACGCCGTGGACCGGACACACCAATGTTGGAGAAACCCATAATACCAGTGCTGTCTGTAAGTGAGCAGTGAGCATAAACTGCTCGTTAGCATCGCATCCCTCCTAACGCAAAACTCGTAATCTAGGTGAATGTTATCTATATGGCTCACGTTAACTAATTGTCTCCTGTTGTGAAAAGCAAATAAAAAAGCATGTGATAAGAGTCTGTCTTTAGTGGCTTAGAAACAGACAGAAATGTAGAGGTCTAAATGCTATAAAGTATATAAATATCACAATGTTGGTTGTGCAAAGCTGGGGAATGGGTAGTAAAGGCATTATGTATCTTTTTAAACAATAACAATTTTAGTGTTGACTGTCCCTTTAAGCCCTGAAAACCCAGCTCCAGAGCAGCCACGCTTTACTGGGAGCTAGCTGAACACATGTGATGAGCCAATGATCAGAGGAACGTGTGTGTAGCCAGTAATGACCAGCCAGTATCCAGCTCCTGAGCATACCGAGTCACACTTGCTTGCTTGTCCCTTTCTACCAGTAAGTAAAGCATAGGTAGTTTTCCTTATCAGTGAGTGAGGATTAGCAGGAAGTACAAAAAAACAATACTGCAGTATTACTTCTACTTATATTTAAAGGCTTTTCATTAATATTATTTTTCAGAAGAAAAAAAAATCTTTTTGACGTGTAAATACCCCAAATTATCTATAATATGTTGCAAACAAATCGGTTTAAAATCATATGTTTACTTATGTGCAGTAAAAACAACTTTGCAATGTACTTTTATTTTTTATTGTTTTCCCTTTTCCTGTAATTTAAATATGAATAGTGTGGTTTTTACACTTCTTAGAAGTGAAAGAGAAAAGTCTAGACATTCACTGTTATACACATTCACTTGGTTACAATGTAGCAGCATCCAGTGATTTATTGATACTAAAACTTTACACTTATTTTTCAATATTTAAACAAAAAAGTTAAGTTTAAAAACAGATCTGCACAATATTATCAGTCTAATCTTTGCTTTGAACAATTCTTTCTATTTAACTTGAAACCCTAAATTTTTCTTTCATGTATCAGATACATGTGATTTTAAGCAACTTTCTAATTTACTTCTGCTATCTAATTTGTTTTATTCTCTTGGTATCCTTTGTTTAAAAGAATACCTAGGTAGGCTCAGGAGGTGCTGATTGGTGGCTACACATATATACCTCATGTTATTGGCTTACCCATGAGCATTGCTGTTTCTTCAACAAAGAATACCAAGAGAATGAAGCAAATTAGATAATAGAATTAATTTGGAAAGTTGTTTAAAACTGTATTCTCTATCTAATTCATGACAGAAAAAATTTGGGTTTTCATATCCCTTTAAAGCAAACTCCTATGCATTGTCTATTTTACTCCATACATCCATCTCTTATAACTATATGGAGATTTTGTTAACATAGCTTATTTTTTATTTACATATTTTGACCCTTGGAAGCTCTTTGGATAACCTTAATGGGTATTTTTCTATTTTAACATGTACACTGATTAACCCCTTAATGACCACAGCACTTTTCCATTTTCTGTCCGTTTGGGACCAAGGCTATTTTTACATTTTTGCGGTCTTTGTGTTTAGCTGTAATTTCCCTCTTACTCATTTACTGTACCCACACATATTATATACCGTTTTTTTCGCCATTAAATGGACTTTCTAAAGATATCATTATTTTCATCATATCTTATAATTTACTATAAAAAAAAATTATAAAATATGAGGAAAAAATGGAAAAAAACACACTTTTTCTAACTTTGACCCCCAAAATCTGTTACACATCTACAACCACCAAAAAACACCCATGCTAAATAGTTTCTAAATTTTGTCCAGAGTTTAGAAATACCCAATTTTTACATGTTCTTTGCTTTTTTTGCAAGTTATAGGGCCATAAATATAAGTAGCACTTTGCTATTTCCAAGCCACTTTTTTTCAAAATTAGCGCTAGTTACATTGGAACACTGATATCTTTCAGGAATCCCTGAATATCCCTTGACATGTATATATATTTTTTTTAGAAGACATCCCAAAGTATTGATCTAGGCCCATTTTGGTATATTTCATGCCACCATTTCACCGCCAAATGCGATCAAATAAAAAAAAAAAGTAAAATTTTTCCAAATTTTAGGTTTCTCACTGAAATCATTAACAAACATTTTGTGCAATTATGGCACAAATGGTTGTAAATGCTTCTCTGGGATCCCCTTTGTTCAGAAATAGCAGACATATATCGCTTTGGCGTTGTTTTTAAGTAATTAGAAGTCCGCTAAATGCTGCTGCACACCACAAGTGTATTATGCTCAGCAGTGCAGGGGTTAATTAGGGAACTTGTAGGGAGCTTGTAGGGTTAATTTTAGCTTTAGTGTAGTGTAGTAGACAACCCCAAGTATTGATCTAGGCCCATTTTGGTATATTTCAGGCCACCATTTCACCGCCAAATACGATTAAATTAAAAAAAATAGTCAACTTTTTCACAAACTTTAGGTTTCTCACTGAAATTATTTAGAAACAACTTGTGCAATTATGGTACAAATGGTTGTAAATGATTCTCTGGGATCCCCTTTGTTCAGAAATAGCAGACATATATGGCTTTGGTGTTGCTTTTTGGTAATTAAAAGGCCGCTAAATGCCACTGCGCACAAAACGTGAATTATGCCCAGCAGTGAAGGGGTTAATTAGGTAGCTTGTAGGGAGCTTGCAGGGTTAATTTTAGCTTTAGTGTAGAGATCAGCTTCCCACCTGACACATCAGACCCCCTGATCCCTCCCATAGAGCTCTCTTCCCTCCCCCACCCCACAATTGTCCCCGCCATCTTAAGTTCTGACAGAAAGTCTGCCAGTACTAAAATAAAAGGTTTTTTTTTTTTACTTTTTTTTTTTTAAGCATATTTACATATGCTGCTATGTAGGATCCCCCCTTAGCCCCCAACCTCTCTGATCCCCCCCAAAACAGCTCTCTACCCCCCCCACTGCCTTATTGGGGGCCATCTTGGGTACTGGCAGCTGTCTGCCAGTACCCAGTTTGCATATAAAAATGTTTTTTTTAATTTATTTTAGTTTTTTTCTGTAGTGTAGCTCTCCCCCCCCCAGATCAATCCCCCACCCCCTCCCAGATCCCTTAGATGAGTTCCATTACGTTTTTTTTTATTATTATTTTGTACAATAATATACAAAAGTTTCTGTAGTGTAAGCGGTTCCCACCCGCTCCCTCCCCGTGAACGCGCCCTCCCCACCGCCCCCTGTGCACGCGCGCGCGCCCGTGCGCGCCCCCCGGCGATCCCGCCCCCGATCCCGCCCCCCTCTCTGACTAAGAAGCCATCGATGGCCGCCCACCCACCTCCCATTTACGCTCCCACCCACCAACGAATGCGGCCATCGATGTCCGGTGCAGAGAGGGCCACATAGTGGCTCTCTCTGCACCGGAGGGGCAAAAATTGTTATTGCAGGATGCCTCGATATCGAGGCATCCTGCAATAACCGGAAAGCAGCTGGAAGTGATCAGGATCGCTTCCAGCTGCTTTCCAAACCGAGGACGTGCAGGGTACGTTCTTGGTCGTTAAGTGACTTTTTTAAGAGGACGTACCCTGCACGTCCTCGGTCGTTAAGGGGTTAAGGTTTAATTTTGTCTTTTTAAAAAAAATAGAAGTTTTGTGATATTTTTTTCTTCTCATTAACACAATAAAAAAACAGATGATTTAACAATGTAATACCAATTGCTTATACATCCAGTAATGTGTGTTCATAAGTGCCTATGCATTAAAGACAGACTGGGGGGGGTAGTTATCAAGCCGTCAACCTCAAATACGCTGCGGAATTCCAGCGTATTTGAGGCGAGGCTGATTTGCCTTAGTTATCAAGCCCTAGACACCGGCAAAAGTAGAATTTTGTGACGTAAGCTTCGATCCGCCGGACTCAGTCCGACACAGATCGATTCTTACGTCACTCCAGATGTTCCGCACACAAGTTTGGCACAATCTGACTACTTTTGCTAGTTATCAAAAAACTAGCAGGTACGCTCGGCAATTTTCCGGCCCAGCGTACCTGGAATCAATGGGAGTCTGACCATAGCGAAAGTTCATGTTCGCTGCTGCCAGATATCCCATTGATTCCTATGGGAGCTGTCTGCACCTAACACCCTAACATGTACCCCGAGTCTAAACACCCCTAATCTGCCCCCCCTACACCGCCGCAACTAAATAAAGTTATTCCCATCTAAACCGCCGCTCCCGGAGCCCACCGCAAGCTATACTAAATATGTTAACCCCTAAACCGCCGCTCCCGGACCCCGCCGCAACTATATTAAACATGTTAACCCCCTATACCGGCGCCCCCCGGAGCCCCCCGCAACTAAATAAAGTTACTAACCCCTAAACCGCCGCTCCTAGACCCCGCCGCAACTCTTATAAATGTATTAACCCCTAAACCGCCGCTCCCGGACCCCGCCGCCACCTACATTATACCTAGTAACTCCTATCCTGCCCCCCCATACCGCTGCCACCTATAATTAAGTTATTAACCCCTATCCTGCCGATCCCGTACCTCGCTGCACCTAAATAAATAGTTTAACCCCTAAACCGCCGCTCCCGGACCCCGCCACAACCTATATTAAACTTATTAACCCCTAATCTGCCCCCCCTACACCGTCGCCACCTATAATAAATGTATTAACCCCTATCCTGCCCCCCCTACACCGCCGCCACTGTAATAAAATGATTAACCCCTAAACCTAAGTCTAACACTAACCCTAACACCCCCCTAACTTAAATATTAATTAAATAAATCTAAATAAATTTAACTCTTATTAATTAAATGAATCCTATTTAAAACTAAATACTTACCTGTAAAATAAACCCTAATATAGCTACAAAATAAATAATAATTATATTGTAGCTATCTTAGGATTTATTTTTATTTTACAGGCAACTTTCAATTTATTTTAACTAGGTACAATAGCTATTAAATAGTTATTAACTATTTAATAGCTACCGAGTTAAAATAAAGAGAAATTTACCTGTAAAATAAATCCTAACCTAAGTTACAATTACACCTAACACTACACTATACTTAAATAAATTATTCCTATTTAAAACTAAATACTTACCTGTAAAATAAACCCTAAGATAGCTACAATGTAATTCATAATTACATTGTTGCTATTTTAGGATTTATATTTATTTTACAGGTAACTTTGTATTTATTTTAGCTAGTTAGAATAGTTATTAAATAGTTATTAACTATTTAATAACTACCTAGCTAAAAGAAATACAAAATTACCTGTAAAATAAATCCTAGCCTAAGTTACAATTAAACCTAACACTACACTATCATTAAATTAATTTACTATATTACCTACAAATAACAATTAAATAAACTAACTAAAGTAAAAAAAATAAAAAAAAGCTAAGTTACAAAAAATAAAAAAAATAAGTTACAAACATTTAACAAATATTACAACAATTTTAAGCAACTTACACCTAATCTAAGCCCCCTAATAAAATAACAAAGCCCTCCAAAATAAAAAAATTCCCTACCCTATTCTACATTAAAAAGTAAACAGCTCTTTTGCCTTACCAGCCCTTAAAAAGGGCCTTTTGCGGGGCATGCCCCAAATAAAACAGCTCTTTTGCCTGTAAAAGAAAAATACAACCCCCCCCAACATTAAAAGCCACCACCCACATACCCCTAATCTAACCCAAACCCCCCTTAAATAAACCTAACACTACCCCCCTGAAGATCATCCTACCTTGAGTCGTGTTCAGCCAGCCGACCATCGATGGAACCGAAGAGGAGATCCGGAGCGGCAGAAGTCATCATCCAAGGGGCGCTGAAGAAATCTTCCATCCGATGAAGTCATCATCCAGGCGGTGCTGAAGAAATCTTCCATCCGATGAAGTCATCATCCAGGCGGCGCTGAAGAAATCTTCCATCCGATAGAAGTCTTCATCCAGGAGGCGTCTTCAATCTTCATCCATCCGGAGCGGAGCCATCTTCAGAGGAGACTACGCGGATCCATCCTCTTCTTCCCGACGACTAACGACGAATGATGGTACCTTTAAGTGACGTCATCCAAGATGGCGTCACTCGAATTCCGATTGGCTGATAGGATTCTATCAGCCAATTGGAATTAAGGTAGAAATATCTGATTGGCTGATTGAATCAGCCAATCAGATTCAAGTTCAATCCGATTGGCTGATTGGGCGCCCCTTGGATGATGACGACTGCCCCTCCGGATCTCCTCTTCGGTTCCATCGGTGGTCGGCTGGCTGAACACGACTCAAGGTAGGATGATCTTCAGGGGGGTAGGGTTAGGTTTATTTAAGGGGGGTTTGGGTTAGATTAGGGGTATGTGGGTGGTCGGTTTTAATATTGGGGGGTTGTATTTTTCTTTTACAGGCAAAAGAGCTGTTTTATTTGGGGCATGCCCCGCAAAAGGCCCTTTTAAGGGCTGGTAAGGCAAAAGAGCTGTTTACTTTTTAATGTAAAATAGGGTAGGGAATTTTTTTATTTTGGGGGGCTTTGTTATTTTATTAGGGGGCTTAGATTAGGTGTAAGTAGCTTAAAATTGTTGTAATATTTGTTAAATGTTTGTAACTTATTTTTTTTATTTTTTGTAACTTAGCTTTTTTATTTTTTGTACTTTAGTTAGTTTATTTAATTGTATTTAATTGTAGTTATTTGTAGGTAATATAGTAAATTAATTTAATGATAGTGTAGTGTTAGGTTTAATTGTAACTTAGGTTAGGATTTATTTTACAGGTAATTTTGTATTTCTTTTAGCTAGGTAGTTATTAAATTGTTAATAACTATTTAATAACTATTCTAAGTTTAAGATAGGTTGCGGCGGGGTCCGGGAGCGGCGGTTTAGGGGTTAAACTATTTATTTAGTTGCGGCGAGGTCCGGGATCCGCAGGATAGGGGTTAATAAATTTATTATAGGTGGCGGCGGTATAGGGGGGGCAGGATAGGGGTTACTAGGTATAATGTAGGTGGCGGCGGTGTCCGGGAGCGGCGGTTTAGGGGTTAATACATTTAAAAAGAGTTGCGGCGGGGTCTAGGAGCGGCGGTTTATGGGTTAATACATTTAAAAAGAGTTGCGGCGGGGTCTAGGAGCGGCGGTTTAGGGGTTAATAAGTTTATTATAGTGGCGGAGGGGTCTAGGAGCAGCGATTTAGGGGTTAGTAACTTTATTTAGTTGCGGGGGCTCCGGGGGTGCCGGTATAGGGTGTAGAACAGTGTAGTTTAGTGTGGGTGCTTAGTGACAGCTTGTCAATAAAGCTGTCAAAAAGCCGAAGAGCAGCAAGATCGGATGAGTGATAACTCTCACAATCCGCTACTCATCGCCCCGTACTTGGTGCGCGGCTTTTTGACAGCTTTTTTGATAACTTAGGCGAACGTATTCAGGTCCGCGGCGGCGATGGTAGGCGAGCTTAGGCGGGCGTATTGGACTGGCGAAGGCAGGTAAAGTAGATGCCTTGATAAGTACCCCTCTGGGTCTTAACTTAAAATAAATAAAAATAAAATATTTTACACCAACACATCTTCTATTATATATCAATTTGCAGTATAATAGTGAGGTTTAATCCTGCTTAGCTAAATAAGCACACATTTTATTTTAAACTGATAAAGATTTTTTTCTAATTAACTGAATGGCTGTAAGCAAACTCCACTTATTAAGTTAACACACCTTAATTAACAGAATATATGCTTTTTACATCTTCATTAACACAAATCACCAACAGAAGTAGTGACAAAATTAGCAGAAATATTATTATTATAATTTTATTTTTGTTTGTTGCTTATTTTAAATGCTTATTAATTCGTGGTGAAGATTGTTTGCATAGTGGGCTCATTTGTGTCTAAGATAGAACAACTATATAGGTTGTTATGTGATATGTTGCTGAAATTATGTAAGAAATGTGTTTGTGTTTTAATATGTACATATACAGTCATCTTAATTTATAATTCAGTTTTTCAAAACTTCTAAGAAATATAATATTACAGGTGTATGAAAATGGCAAAGACACGGGTGAGACCCCAGTTTATATAAGCAAGAAAGAACTACAAAATAGCTCTGCACAGAATCCCAAAGAAGCAATGCATGAGGTGGGTCTATTTGAATATCAGGTTTTTATATGGAGTATATAAGTATGCTGTATGTTATAAGAAACGCAGGTCTTCAAATATTGTATATACTGCTGATTTCTACTAATTTTCTCAGAAATACACAGATTTGCTTCTTGAAGTCTTCACAAAATAGATCATTTGAACGTTCTGCAGATTTTTCCAGGAAAGGCATGGACTTCTTAGTTGTAGACCAACAAGATACCATCTTCAGATAGGATTATATACAAAGAAAAATCCACTCTATCATATATACCTATTATTTATCCTCTTGTATTATAAATGTGTATACTAGTAAAGATGGGTGCTCAGTATTAACTTATAATTCGCAAGAACATCCAGTAAAAACTGTATAGAAATACCACATTAGTTATCCTGATTTATGGTACTGTTTGGGTGTAATGTATTCAATGCATATATGAAAAAAATAAGAACATGACTTGGAAATTATTATTTAGATGATTTAAAAGTTAGTAAACAATGTAGAATTACAGCAAGTAAAGCCAGTATAATGCTTGGTTGTATTGGTAGAGGTATTTGCAGCAGGAATTGTAATATTATTATATTAGTTTACATATCACTAGTTGTACCTCTCCTTGAGTATTGTGTGCAGATCTGGAAGCCATTGCTCCAGAAGGATATAAGCAAACTGGAGTCTGTTCAAAAGAGGGCTACTTAAATGAACATACTACTCATATGCTAAATCACTGGAAACTGATGCAGTATAACTGTAAAAAGCTGACAGGAAAATATCACCTGAGCATCTCTATGTAAAAAAGGAAGATATTTTACCTCACAATTTCCCCAGCTCACCAGAGTAAGTGCTGTGTAAAAAAGTTATACTTCAGTATCTGCCCAGCTGCAGGTAAACAAATAAAAAAATAATAATGAAGAAATTAACTGCAGCCAATCAGCATCAACAGTGCTGAAATCATGAACTCTTTTACCGTGCACAAGGCTCACTCCCTTGCCAGTCCCGGGACAGGCATACTGATTTGCTGCTTAAAGTCCTTACTCTTTTACTGTGCACGAGGCTCACTCCCTTGCCGGATCCGGGACAGGCATACTGATTTGCTGCTTAAAGTTCTTTGCAATGGGGTAAAATATCTTTATTTTTTACATAGAGATGTTCAGGTGATATTTTCTAGTCAGCTTTTACAGCTATGCTGCATCACTTTTAAGTGTTTCAACATTTGGGTATCATGCCCCTTTAAATGGTACATGGGATAAAAAAATAAAACTTACAAAGAAAGGCCCAATGACCTAAGTATATATAACCTAGAGGAGAGAAGGGAAAGAGGTGATATGATAAAAAAAATTCTGTGTGACTCAGAGCTACTTGTTTTACTGTCATCTACATGGTAAAAAAACCCAAACAAAACAGACAATCAGCATTGGCTTTGTTTGTTTTGCATTACTGTAATCTCATGGGATTTCACTAAAATCTTGTGAGATTTCATGGTAAAATTCCTTACACTGAGAATGGAAATAAAGTGACTGTGCCTGCACATGCTGAATGCATGCTTGCCTTCAAGGCCTGAGACTAGCATCCTGATTGGATGCTTAAAGTCTCTTTACAATCTGTAGGGTGTGTAAACATAAACAGTGCAACCCAAGATTCAAATGCAGTTTATTACAACATGTATCATGAAGGTTCTTTGTCGTGTAAAGCCTTTCACTCGGAGATCACCGGCTGTACTTGAGGGATGCCGCCTATGCAAAAGCAAACAACCTGCCTTCCTCCTGAGATCCGACTACCACTGCTGGCCTTTGCCAAATGAATAACCAACGACTTTTTCGAGGGATAATCTCAATGATGTTGTGCTTGTTTACAATCCCCAACAGCGACAACATTCAGCGTGAAAGAAAAAGTTCACTTTGGATCTGACTCATGAGAAATACACAACTTGGAATAACACAAGTACTTTTGTATCTTTTTGATAGAGCCTCTTTGTAATTTTTTAAAGACTTACAATATTTTTATTTCACTCTGCATCATTGATTGTACAGGGGCTCTATACTGATACACTTGCATTGTATAATCATTTTTCTGTGTACCATTTAGATTAGCACAGTAGCGCTGCTTTTGTTTGTAAATTTTAAACTCTCTTTACAGTTGGATGTGGCAACTGGGGAAACTTTGATGCAAAATAGCTTCCTTTTGTACATAAAGATGTTCATGCAATATTTTCTAGTCAGCTTTTTACATATATGTTTCTTCTCTTTCAAGTGATTCAGCTTTTGGGTATCATGTTCCTTTAAAGGACCAGTAAACACAATAGATTTGCATAATCAACAAATGCAAGATAACAAGACAATACAATAGCATTTACTCTGAATTTCAAAAGAGTAGTAGATTTTTTCTAACAAATTTCAAAGTTATGTATATTTCCACTCCCCCTGTACCATGTGATAGCAATAAGCCAATCACAAATGCATATACGTATAGTCTGTGACTTCTTGCACATGCTCAGTAGGATCTGGTGACTCAAAAAGTGTAAATATAAAAGACTGTGCACATTTTTTTTAATGGAAGTAAATTGGAAAGTTGTTTAAAATTACATGCTGTATCTGAATCATGAAAATATTATTTAACCTGAGTGTCCCTTTAATAAAGCAGAGGCTGAAAGTATTTTTCACAAAAAGAGCAACACCAGTACAAGAGGTTAATGATTTCAAGTTAAGGGTAGCAGGTTCAAGACTAATTTGCTGAAGCATTTCTTTACTGAATGTGTGGCTGATTCAATAAATACATTTCCTTTATCAGTGGTAACAACAAATATTGTAGGAGACTTCAAGAAAGCCTGGGATAAGTATAAGACTTTCCTAAAAACTGAATAAGCTTACTCTTTATAGGAAATATAGGCAGACTTGTTGGGCCTGTGGTTCATATTTGCAATTAAAATCTTTGGGCTTGATGTACAAAGCAGTGAATGCTGCTGTGGAACCCATGCCCCCCGGCTGCTTTCCAAAATGTAAGAAGCAGAGGTCACATGGTTGTTCGGGTGATTCATAGGCCCTACTCGCGAGCGAGCATAGGGCGGTGCAGTAGCCATAGGGAAGCAGACAGTGCCCAATCGCCACAAAGTGGGATAGACAGGTCACCAAGAAGGAAACCTTATCTGCCTGGCACTTCATACATGTGGTCCCATGTTTTTATATTTAAGATGTAACTTTTATTTTCAATTCTTTAAAAAAAAAAAAAAAATAGCATAAAGTTTAACAACACAACACACTTCTTATTTACTGCAAATAAATAGTGAAATATTATCATCACCATGAATACAGTTTTCTCGCTATAACTATTCTTCGGATGGGGTTCACTACTAATTATTGTATCTATGAAATTTAATATCAAGTTGTTAACAACAAACTTCTGTGTGACCCAAAATATCAAGCTGTACCCTTCTGAAATTAAAATCCTGTAAACACAGGGGTGGAGCTTGGCTGTGCAGGGAAATGGCCACTTAAATCACTAGCTCCTAGGCCCCACTGCCCAAACGCTATACAATTAGCTACTTGGCCGCAATGAAATCCTAACATGAATACCTCCAAAATGATCAAGAGTGCACTGAGAGTGGACTGTCGGAGGCTAATCATGCTACAGGTGCTATTTGAACAGTAAAAGTTAAGACCGGCTCTTGCGGCCTACACGTGACGGGCTGGAAGTAGCTTGTGAACGGCGTGACAAGCATACTCCACCGGCACCTTTGCTGTGAGATAGCAAATTAACAGGCAAGGCATCTGTCTCCACACGCAAACGGCGACTCACAGACAGATTAATCATAGCCGTGAAGGATAGCCAGATGCAAGGAGGCCCTGTGAGGGCTTCAAGGTAACGACAACGGAATGGTTCGAGTTGTAGAGCCGGTTCTATCAAACCGCTAATTGAAATAATAAATAATAGAGAGCACAGTATATCTGGGTCTATGTTTGGGGTTCAAACAGAGGCAGAACCATTGGTCGTATTCAAGTGAAAATATAAATTTACTTATACCCCATTAGATAACCTCTTCCATACAGTTGAAAATTCCTTCCTCATACAATATATAATACTGCTTAAAACAATTGCAGCTGTATAGGCCTTTCTCAGTGGAGATTGGAAACAGTGCTAGCTCCCACATAAAACTCTCATTATACCACTAGTCCATAAAAGGCTTTATATACTCCAGCTTGCAAGGGTGACTGTACCCTTGCAATCGATCTTTTTTGTGGTCATGCCTGGTCGCAAAATAAACAAGCCAGAAAAGCACAACAAACCTAAACTAATACAACAGTATCTTAAACCACAAGATTCGATCTCCACAACTCAAAAAATGGTCCAGACACCTAACTTAAACACTGTTAACGCACAACAACCCTCTACTGCCCCTGCAAATACCTCCACTTTAACTAAAGAAGACCTGAAATCACTATGCACAAAGGACAATATAAAAAAAATTATTGGAGAGGTTAAAAATTGGTATGGCAAACTCAAAAAAGATCTCTCAAAGGTATCCAATAGAGTCTCAGCCTTAGAAGAGAACCATAATACTACCTTCAGCAACATACAACATATCTCAAAACTGGCGTTTGAACAGGAAGAAACTATACACCACTTAATAGAGAAAGTTGAGGATCTGGACAATAGAGGCAGGCATAATAATCTATGCATACGCGGTGTTCCAGAGTCAATTCAACAGGTCGCTATAGAAGGATGCCTCTAAGATTTGTTTAGAACCCTTAAAGAAACCAGCAGTTCTCCAGATAGTTGCATTGAAAGGGCCCACAGAGCCCTGCAAGCAAAACCACCACCAAAAGCTCCACCCAGAGACATCTTAAAGCTCCTCAATCGTGAAGATAGAGAAGAGATTCTCAGTAATGCTAAACAAAAACAGAAGATCATCCATGCTGGTAACCATATACAAATATTTGCGGACCTTTGCCCAACAAGGCTCCGGAAGAGAAGGAAGATTTCATATAGATGGGGATTTCCTGTTAGCATTATTGCTACTAAAGGAAACATCACAGCCATATTCAAAAACCTGGATGACCTAACTCACTTTAATAAAGTTCTTCAACTCAATATTCCACTTCTAGAAGAAGAACAGCCCAACACGAGAGAGAAACACCATGCTTTTGCTGTTTCCCAGATGGAACGAATAAAGTCCCATACCTCAACAGGGACACAATTAACAGACTCGACGGACACTTGAAATGAAGCCCTAGTTAATTTGGACTGATCCTATGAGTGGGCCACAGTAACTAAAGGTTGTATATTTATATTTTTCTATTACAATGTTTGGGGGTGGGGATACTATCCTTATAATTGCGTTTACTGTTCCAATATTTGTGACTGTTTGCTGTTCTTTAAATTTAATATAACAATACACTATTCTATTACTTTTTGATCAGATAAGTTATAACTGATTGTCTGAGAATTATAAATTGAATTCTTGCTAGATTTATTAACAACGCTTGAGAGAACTGTAATAGTATGTTATTGTTTGGTACTAATTTCAAATTGTAACACCGCAACTAATGACAACAAACATCTCTGTTACACAAATACACAACTTACCTGAGTGCATACTAACTCATCAAACTAGGAAAGATGCCAAATTTACATTCACTCACACTCACAACAGTGAACGTTAAAGGCTTATTAAATAGCCTGAAAAAAGATCCATGGTTTTTAGAGACCTGTATAAAACAACTTGCGACATTCTGTTTTTACAGGAAATGCACTTTAAGAGAGGTAGAGAACCAAAATTGTTAAGTCACAAATATAGAACCACATACTTGGCTTCTGGCACTTCCAAAAAAGGGGGAGTGGGATTTTATTCAAAAACTTTCTTAATTTTCAGGCCACATACATAGAAAAGGACAAAAATGGAAGATATCTAATCCTAGTGGGTCTCCTATATAATAGGCCGGTTACGCTAGCAAATGCATATCTGACAAACAGATATCAGCATCACCTTTTTAAAACAATATTCCACTCATTATTGGTACATGCTAAAGGGACATTGTTTCTGGGAGGGGACTTCAACTTACCATTAGAACCACGGCTAGACACATCCACAGGGACCACTAGCACACCCAAACGAGTGATCAAAAATATAAAAAATTATTTACATCAACTGAAACTACATGATGTGTGGAGAACAATAAACCCACATGCTAAAGACTATACCTTCTATTAAAATCCACACAATACATTTACCAGAATAGATTACATCCTTTCTGACCAAATGGGACTATCCATGATTACAGAATCAAAGATTCTGCCCATCACATGATCAGATCATACTGTACACCTGTGCAATGTACAGTGGATTGGCCAGACATACCACATAGGCCCTATTTGTGGAGACTTGATGAGTATATGCTAGGGAACGCTTTAATTAAGCAAGCTATGGATAACATACTAGGTAACTACTTTAAGGAAAATAACTCAGAGGACATAACCCCAATGACTATATGGGAAGCGCACAAATGTGTAGCAATAGGCGAGCCTATAGTACACAAAGCCAGGGAAAAGAAAGAGAACAGACAGTTCTTAAATTCTACATTGGCACAAATAGGATATTGGGAAAGGGAACACAAATTAAGTCTACAATCTGCAGCCATAGAATCCCTAACACAATCCAGGCAATCCCTCAAAAATTATCTCACGAAAGAATTTAAAAAAAAATCTGCCCTACTATAACAAAAGTATTCTGAGGTAAAAGAATAGGCAGGCTCCTCACTAGCAAAAGTTTTACGACGACGCCAGCTTAGCGCACATATTCATTCTATTAAGGACATGCAAGGGGGTACACACAAAGACAGCAAAAATATTGCAGAGACATTTCGACAATATTATACGTCTCTATACAACTTAAACAACACAACCACACCACAGAGCATTGAGACTTACCTTTCGGATTTAGATCTACCTACACTGGATAATGAAGAAGCGAACAGTTTAGACCTCCCCTGTTAGGGTGCCAGGAATCAGACTGAGACGAGAAGTGCAAAAATAATCACACCTTTATTAATAACAAAAAAATAATAAAAAGTCCACAAGTCAAATAACAAGCCAGGAGTCAAAACCAGAGCTGGTAGTCAGACGAGCCAAGTCAGGAGCCAAAGTGAATAGTCAGACGAGCTGGAATCAGGAACAAGGAAAACAGCAGAGTCAGAAACAAGCCAGGAATCAGGAACCAGGAAGGATGTCAGGCAGCCAGGTAATGCACAGGAACTCTCACAGACAGGTCTGAGACAACGCAAAGGCAAAGCATACTGAACAGAGGCCCTTTAAATAATAAGTGATGATTTCACAATTCTGAGACTGCATCCTGTCTCACACAGATGATGCACACCAGTCTGGCCATAAAAGGAAGTGCAGGAAATGAGCAGCATCCCCCACAATGCACCATAGTCAGCAACAGAGGTGAGTAAAATGGCTGCCAGCAGCACATGGCAAACAAAACAGGGAAAAACCCCTGACATCCCCATAACTATAGAAGAAATCAAAAAAGCAATAAACATTATGCCCAGTGGTAAAAGTCTGGGCCCAGACGACTTTAGCATGAAGTATCACAGAACATATCTACAACATCTTATATCTCCTTTAGCAAACATATTTAATTCACTCCTGGCCGCAAAGGGTTTCTCAGAAAATTTGTTGGAAGCCCACATTACTGTCCTACCTAAGCCTGGAAAAGAACCAAACAGATCTGAACATTTTTGCCCAATCTCATTATTAAATTCGGATAGTAAGATTTTTGTCAAAATTTTAGCCAACAGAATAAACCAATTTTTACCCAAATTGATCAATACAGATCAAAAAGGATTTATACCGGGAAGAGAGGCAAGGGACAACACCTTAAAAGCTCTACAAATTATATCTCATGTTAAAAATAATAGAATACCAGCGGTCTTGGTCTCCACTTACACGGAACCATTTGATAGGGTAAATTGGCAATTTTTAAAAACAGTTATGCACAAAATGAATTTCGGTGACAAATTTATTAATCATGCTTTTTCACTCTATACCTCTCCTACAGCAAGGGTCAAAGTAAATGGCCTTTTATCTGACAAGTTTTATATAAGAAATTGAACTAGACAGGGGTGTTCCCTTTTGCTGGTACTTATGCGTTATCTATAGAAGCGTTGGCACAAAAACTTAGAAATAACACACAGATTACAGGCGTACAGATAGGCAACACTGAACATAAACTAGCACTCTATGCAGATGATGTCCTACTTACACTCACAGAGATAGATATGTCCCTGCCAGCAACTCTAGAAATACTTCAGAACTTCGGGCAAGTGTCTAACTTCCTAGTAAATACTACAAAATCAGAGATGATGAACATAACATATGAGGAAGCAATATTCCACCAATTGATATATAATTGTCCTCTAAAAATACAAAAATTAAAACTTAAATATCTAGGCATTTATTTAGCATCAGATCCAAAAGTAATATTCCAGGCTAATTATAAAAATCTGGAAGAAGCCTTAATCGTAGATCTCTCGAGCTGGAAGAATAAATCTATCTCATGAATAGGTAGAATAAATGTGATCAAAATGAATGTCCTCCCCAGAATTGTATATTTGTTGCAAACTACCCCTATACAACGTCCACACCAATACCTAAATAAGATCCAATCATTAATTGAACAATTCATATGGCAGGGTATTAGACCAAGAATCGAAAAAACAGACGATGTACATACCCAGAGAAAAAGACAGACTGGGAGTCCCCAATATATGCACATACAAAATAGCAATAGCCCTACAAAAACTAATAGATTGGTGTACAAATAATACTCATAAACAGTGGGTCCAAATAGATAGACACATAATGTGACTGAGCAATGCCGGAATCGCTGCTTGGCTTCCTACTAAAAATAGACCTGGGATGATACAACAATACCCTTTAATGCACAAGTTTTTAGAGACATGGGATAAACTGACAAACACTTCCTCAAACCTATCTAATAACCTTTCCCCAATGCTACCTATATGTAACAACCCCACACTACCATGGAATTACAAAGACCCTCAGATGGAAACTGGGAGTCACATAAAAATCAGAATATTGTCGATATTCCTCCAGGATGGAAAATCTAAATCTTTGACGGCTATTAAAAAATCCCACCCAAACATTTCCATAAACTGGTATTCCTACACACAAATATGCCACTATATAGACACCCATCCTAAAAAACAGTATCTGATTAGAAAATGAATGCCCTTTGAAACACTCTGCTTAATGGACAATACCCCTAGACACACAATCTCTATATTGTACAAACAGTTAACGCTTGGAGATACACAAAGGCTACCCGCATATATACCAGAACATGGGAGAAAGAGTTGGAAACTGATATAGCTGTAAAAGACTGGCAAAAGACTTTCCTAGCGACCAAAAAATCATCAATCTTGTTAGGGTATGTAGCCACACTCTTACTGACTCTGATGATCAATAGTGCTAAAATATTGATCCCAAGATACTGGAAATCAAACACAATACCTACAGTCACAGAATGGAGAGCACAGGTAGAAACTCTTCTCTAGTTGGAGAGAGACCACCATTTTCAGGATCTATAGACACACTTGAACTTCAAATGTTAGACGGGTGGAAGCAACATACTGATAACCTCCATTGAGTAGACACTCAAACCAAATACACATTTAGGCCCATAATACATGGAGGTTAAATATAGCTCGTAGATCCATACATTCACCATTTAACAGATTATCCATGTTTTGGGTTTTGTTTGATGTGTAATGATTGTTAGAAAATTAATTAACTGATGTTCAGTGCCCAGAAAACTCAAACTGGACTCCCAGAATGATTGGCACAAATACCGGAACTTAAAATAGCTCAAACCTTACTGTTGTGTACATTCTATCGGCTAGATTACGAGTTTTACGTTATGAGGAGTGCGGTGCTAACTTGCATGTTATTGTCACTGCTCACTTCCCTACAGCGCTGGTATTACAGGTTTTCCTAAACCCGGCGTTAACAGGCAAGAAGTGATCGTGAGCAAAATTGAGCTCCATACCGCACTCCAATACCAGCGCTGCTTAAGTCAGCGGTTAGCTGGTTGTATGTGCTCGTGCACGATTTCCCCATAGACATCATTGGGGAGAGCCGGCTGAAAAAAAGCCTAACACCTGCAAAAAAGCAGCGTAAAACTTAGTAACGCAGCCCCATTAATTCCTAAGGGGAAACTAAATTTATGTTTACACCTAACACCCTAACATGAACCCCAAGTCTAAACACCCCTAATCTTACACTTATTAACCCCTAATCTGTGGCCCCCCAACATCTTTGACACCGCCGACACCTAAATTATACTTATTAACCCCTAATCTGCCACTCCGGACATCGCCGCCACCTACATTATACTTATTAACCCCTAATCTGCTTCCCCCAACATCGCCGACACCTACATTATACTTATTAACCCCTAATCTCCTGCCCCCAATGTCACCGCAACCTACCTACACTTATTAACCCCTAATCTGTCTTCTCCAACGTCGCCGCCACTATACTAAAGTTATTAACCCCTAAAACTAAGTCTAACCCTAACACCCACTATCTTAAATATAATTAAAATAAATCTAAAGAAAACCTACTATTAATAACTAAATAATTCCTATTTAAAACTAAATACTTACCTATAAAATAAACCCTAAGCTAGCTACAATATAACTAATAGTTACATTGTAGCTAGCTTAGGGTTTATTTTTATTTTACAGGCAAGTTTGTATTTATTTTAACTAGGTAGAATAGTTTCTAAATAGTTATTAACTATTTACTAACTACCTAGCTAAAATAAATGCAAATTTACCTGTAAAATAAAACCTAACCTTAGTTACACTAACACTTAACCTTACAGTACAATTAAATAAATTACCTAAATTAAACACAATTAACAAAATTAAATACAATTACCTAAATTTCCAAAAAACAAAACACTAAATTACAAAAAATAAAAAACAAATTACACGATATTTAAACTAATTACACCTAATCTAATAGCCCTATCAAAATAAAAAAGCCCCCCAAAATAAAAAAAACCCTAGCCTAAACTAAACTACCAATAGCCCTTAAAAGGGCTTTTTGCGGGACATTGCCCCAAAGAAATCAGCTTTTTTTACCTGTTAAAAAAAATGCAAACAACCCCAACAGTAAAACCCACCACCCACACAACCAAACCCCCCCAAGTAAAAACCTAACTAAAAAAACCTAAGCTCCCCATTGCCCTGAAAAAGGCATTTGGATGGGCATTGCCCTTAAAAGGGCATTTAGCTCTATTGATGCCCAAACCCTAACCTAAAAATAAAACCCACGGTTTAGGGGTTAATATGTTTATTATAGTGGCGGCGATCTCGGGAGCGGCAGATTAGGGGTTAATATTTTTATTATAGTGTTTGCAATGTGGGAGGACCTCGGTTTAGGGGTTAATAGGTAGTTTATGGGTTTTAGTGTACTTTTTAGCACTTTAGATATGATTTTTATGCTACAGCTTTGTAGTGTAAAACTCATAACTACTGACTTTAGA